>NC_068326.1:37540188-37842572 GCF_000147395.1 Oryza glaberrima | reverse complement strand
CACGAACTGGGACATGCACAGGGCGAACTTGTTGCCGAAGTTGCGCTGCGCGGCGAGCTGCGACGGCAGCGAGAGCGGCCGCCGGGAGAACCCCGCGACGCCGGTGGCGCCCGCGGGGAGCGACGCCAGCAGCCGCTGCGGCGCGCACGAGCCGACGGCGGCGAACTCCTCCGGGTGCAGCGTTCTGGTGCCGTTGACGGTGGAGTTAGCCGACATGGCGAATGTCGTCAGATCGCCGGTGGAGCACTCGCCGGTGACTGGGTTGAACGGGTGGGCGGTGCAGGCGCAGCGCGACCCCGGCTCGCGGCCGGACCAGAACCAGCCGCCGTCGACGTACCGGCAGCGACGCGGCTGCTGCTGGTTGGCCGCGCTGCACGTGCCGGACAGACACGACACCGTGGTGTGCGTGGACGGGCACGTCGACCAGACGAGCGTGCCGGCGAGGTCGACGACGAGCGGCGCGCCGTTCTTGATGGGGATGGTGTAGAAGGAGGTGTCGCTGTCCCTGACGAGCGGGACGACGAGGGGTTTGTACGGTGCTTGCTGCTCACCGGTTGCCACCATGCATGAGATCAGCAGAACTAGTGACACGATTGCAGGAGGGAGCAAGCACTTGATAGGAGGGTTAGCCATGTTGTGTACCAGAATTTCAGATAATCTGATGGATTTTGAAGGTGATTGGATGTGGACAGAAATGGCATGTATATGTAGTACCTGTATGTAGTACCTGTGGAGTTATTCGATTCGTTTTTGATCAGTTATTTAGGGTCAAGATGTCACCGGTTTATCATGTCGAGGAGTTGACGATCGATATCCTTTTAAATGTGTATCAATACACTGTTGATTAGCATTGACAACCTAAATTTTAGAAGTCAAGGAACCTAGATAAGGATCACTTAGCTGTATTTCTAGGTGAAATATGAGATCAAATAATGGTAGGGGAAATGCCCGCAGGATTTCTCTGACAATCCGGCTTGGCTCTGGAGTCTAAACATCGGGCTGGATTATTCTCTGAAGTCTGAACCATCTCAAAACAATGTTCCGAAGGAAGTATTAATTAAGGGTTGTCTGACATGATTATAAGAGATGTTAAGTATATAGGATTTTAGAGGTGGGTGAAGCATCGTCTATGGGTCACTTTCTCCCGGTGTACGAATGCTTTCTGATGTTCTTTTGATTCCAGGTTTCTAAACAACAACCAGAAACTTTACATGTATGGAGATGGTTCAAAGTACGGAAAAGGTTTCAAGGTGCTTTGTTCCGGCATGTATCAAGTTTTAAGTTTCACGTATCATCAAGTAGTAACGAGCTTGAAATTTCTGAAAAAAAAAACAATCAAAGATTCAGAGAACGGGAGATGGATTTTTATCTCGAGGGAGGTGACATCCCCTTATTTTTTGCATGGCATTTAAAAAATCATCAAAAATTTTGAAAAAAAATTGTTAAGATAGATCAATATATGATATATCATTCCACAACCATGTAAGTTAAAATTTGACTTATACAATTCGAAAAAAAATAACAAACTTAACCGCAAATTACACGTTCTATTCAATGTCAAATTTATTGTTTTTGTTTCTAATTATATAAGTTGAATTTACACATACATATTTGTGGAGTGATATATCACATATTAATAGCTATTTTATCAAAGCTATCAGTTTCCTGTTATTTTAGAGAACCGCAACAACAGTTCTCAAAAATATAGTAACGATATTATCGGAAAGCTGCAACTTTTAAATGTCTTACAAATTTGAGCCCCATATGTCATAGAATTTGCTATACTCGTGTTGTTTAAAGTTGGGTCCACATGTAGTACGCACATAGGGGTAAAGTTGCAATTTATTATTATTATTGTTGTTGTTGCATTTTTCTCAAATAAAAAGCTAAAGTAGTAGCAAAGCGATAGTTTTGTTCAAATAATTGCAAGTTTCTGAAAATTACTTAAGAAAATCATTTATACCATAGACATCCACTGGTGATCGGTGACAAACATTTCTGCAATCTCACATGTCACAACCGCCCGGTTCAAGCAGGAACTACACAGCCAGCCAAGGGAAAGTTCATCAGCGCACTGATTCCAGTTCAAACACCAGCATATCTTCTCCCGGCTGCTTGCCGAGCCCCATCGCCGGTATTTGACCCAGTTCTTGTAGTACCAATGTCTATGGCTGGGCTGCTTGGTCACTCCAGGATTCCTTTGGGCTATACTAATCCCGTCATCCGGTGAGCTTGGACACACACACACACACACACAAACAGAGAATCCAGACATCGTGATTGAACAAGTTTAGATCGATTACTTTTGAATTTTGAGCTTCAGCAACAAAAGTTTCATCCCTGCAGGAATCATCAAGGCTGGTACGTGATCGACAGCTTATTCTGTTCCAATGTATACTACTCAAGTTTGAGTACAATGACTACAAGCACTGGAAATCGGAAAACGCCTGAGACACGATAAGTCATTTCCTCACAAAAAGCTTGCGCTGTAACAATTCGTCAGGTCCCATTCCAATAGCCTGCTGAAGCCGAGCGTGCGTTTGTCCAGATCGAACACCATCAGGATGTTCTCCAGCTGCATCCCGCCGAGCACCACCGCCGGCTCGCCGTCCACCGGCATGCCTTCCGGCCCCATCTCCACGATCCCAACGCACGTCCCGCGTACCAGGAAGTTGCCGTTCAGTATCGTCCAGTTGCCCGTGGCTCCGGCGCCCAGCTCCAGGGTGATCGCCGGCGCGTCGTAGCCCGCCCGCTTCATCAACGCGAACCCGCCGGTGCCGCCGTAGCAGAGCTCGAACGGCTTCTCGCCGGCCACCCTCGCCACGCTGCTATACCTGTCCCTGCCAAAGTAATCAACCAAAGAGCTTAGAACACTTGCCATTTGCCATTGCGTATGTGGAGATTCGCAGCGACAACACACTAGGGACGGTGGCGACTAGACAACTTCCACTTGTCGATTTTGGTCGATTTTGGCCGTTTCAGTAGAGGATGTCAGGATGCAAGGATGTGCCGAGGTTGTAGGTTTTTCTTTGTTGAGATATGAGTCTAAGTATTATTATGTCCTTTTGGCTGTGTATATTCTTTGTGGATATAGAAGCCGGATTAATGAAAATCCATTATCTAAAAAAAATTTGCCATTGCATGCGTAAGTAGTGTAACGTTGGGTGCTGTACCTGGCCACGACTGTGTCGAACGCCTTGGCGAACGCGCGGAACACGTCGGGGCGCATGATCGCATACGGCGTCGTGGTGCTCAGCACGACGCCGCCGCGGCCCGTGCGGACGTCGAGGTCGAGCGCGCCGGCGGGCAGGGACACCGGGACGTCGCCGGGCCCGCGCCACGACACGGAGATGCGTTTCACGGGGAGGTAGTAGCCGCCGTTCCTCCTCGGGTTCGTCAGGAACGGGGTTCGCCGGAGCATCTTGGTGTAGTCGAAGGGGCCGGACGGGTCGTAGTTGGGCAGGTACACCGGCGTGTCGCCGAACGTCGCGAACGCCGGCAGGCACAGGGCGAACGTGCTGCCGAAGCGGCGCTGCGCGGCGAGCTGCGACGGCAGCGAGAGCGGCGTCGTCCCGGAGAACCCCGCGACGCCGGCGGCCGCCTGCGGCAGCGACGGCGACGCCAGCAGCCGCTCTGGCGCGCACGCGCCGACGGCGGTGAACGACTCCGGGTACAGCAGGTCGGTGCCGTTGGTCGTGTTCGCCGACATGGCGAATGTCGTCAGATCGCCGGTGGAGCACTCGCCGGTGACCGGATTGAACGGGTGGGCGGTGCAGGCGCAGCGCGACCCCGGTTCGCGGCCGGCCCAGAACCAGCCGCCGTCGACGTACCGGCAGCGGCGAGGCTGCTGCCGGTTGACGGCGTCGCACGCGGCGGACTGGCATGGCACCGTGGCGTGCGTGGACGGGCACGTCGACCAGACGAGCGTGCCGGCGAGGTCGACGACGAGCGGCGGCGCGCCGTTCTTGACGGAGATGGTGTAGAGTGAGGTGTTGTAATCCTGGGCGAGCCTGGAGACTAGTGGCTTCTGATCACTCGCAGCTTGTGCCGTGCACTGGACGAACACTTGCACTGCGATGGCAGCAAGAAGCAGCACGTGCACAGGTTCAGGTGCACGAGGCATGATGCGATGCGTTGCTCTGAACATGCAAACGTAGCGAATTAATGATCGAGGTGATTAGGATGAAGAGAGACGCTGAGATCAGATGGTCTCTTTTCCGTGTATCTGTATAGCGATTAGCAGGGTTAACCGTTGACCTATACACACAGTAAATGTGTATCTCAAGGTGGACTACTGGACTGAACAAAACCATGGATCAAACCAAAACCCAGCTGCTATTGCCAACAGTAGATGATCACACAATAGGAACCTAGGATCTCCGATCTACAATAATCCGCTTTGATTCGAGTGTAAACTTCGGGCTGGCTGGTTCAGTTGATTCGGGGTTGCAAGGCGGTTGACCAGTTAATTAGTACTACTATCAGGCATCGGCGTAGCAAAACCACGGCTTCGATCGTCAGTTCGTCTCGCCTGTACTGTAAAGGGAAATTATTTTAAACTCTAAATTAAAAGGATTTTTTTTATTGTTTAATGTCATTCAAATAATTATTTTTTAAAATAATAATAATAATATAGATAAATATGTGATATATCAATTCACAAATATACAATTTAACTTCTACATGTTACAATGAAAACCAAATTTAACTGCGAGTTTATGTTATATATTTTTTGTATTAACTTGTAGAAGTTGTATACTTGCATTTTAATTTGTATGTTTGTAGAGTGATATATCACATGTTAATATATTTTTAAGTTTTTTTCTTTTTATAATCATTTAAGCGATATACAAATAACTAGTGGATAACCCTCGAGACTTTAAAATTCACTCTCTGTAACTGCCATGGAATATATTATTGTGTCGTACTGTTGATAGCTCGAGCGAGATTATTTTGGGCCGCTTGGGCTACAATCTTTTGGGCCTCAGAGCAGCATATATTTGCGGAGAAAGTATACTTCGACTCCCTCAACCATCGCCCAAATATGATTTATGTCCTCCAACTACAAAACCGGGTATGTCAACTCCAACTAACAAAATCGGTGCAAACTATGTATCTCGGTGATTTTGGAGGTGGTTTTGGCTGATGTGGTGCCTACGTGGCGGTCTTGGCCAGGTCTTTGTTCTACGTGGTGCTTATGTGGTATTATAATAAAAAAATATGTGGAGCCCATATATCATTCACACAAATATATATTGTGGGACCAACATGTCATCCTCCCTCTCATTTGCTTCTTTCTCCTCAGCTCCTCCCTCCTTCCTCTCTCCCGTTTCTTTTTCTCTTTCTCTCTCTCCCCTTTCTCTTCCCTTCGGCCGATCCTTCGGCCGATGGGGGTGACGGGTGGGGGCTGGAGTGGGGATTCGAAGACGAAACACAGGGGGTGGAAGCACAGGCGGACGCGGTGGCATAGGGCAAGCATAGGATGGGGGTAGTTCTACCAGCTGCTGCGATGTGATGTTTGATTCATGAGGAAGACGGTGATGCCGGAGCCGTAGGTGGTGGTGGTTGGGTGGCGCCGCCGATGCACGTGCTGTGGAGGAGCGGTGGCAGCGCCGACACGCACGGGAGTGGGGCGGTATCGGCAACCACCTTTGCCCTGTGCGTCTGCCTGGTGCGTGGTCTGGGTGGAGGAGAAGGCGTCGGTTGCGGAGGGAGGTAGGAAGCGGCGTGGGGAGGAGATGATGGGGACGAGGAGGCGGCGGCGGCGGGCGGCGTCCGAGGCTGTTGTCGGGGAAGGTGGCGCCGCTGAGCTTGTGGACGCGCCGGCGTGGGGCAGAGAGAGGTAAGAGGGAAGAGGAAGAAGGAAAGGAGAGTGAGGATGACATGTGGATCCCACATACATTTTTTTTTGAATGTTAGATGGGTACCACATATTTTTTTGTTTTATTATAATAATGCCACGTAAGTGCCACGTAGGACAAAGACCTAATCAAGACCACCACGTAGGCACCACATCAGCCACCACCTCCAAAACCACAAAGGGACATACTTTACACCGGTTTAAATAGTTGAATGGTCCTATCTTTTCTCTTATGCTTATACTTATCAGCTAAATTTAATATTTTCAATCTTAAGTTTGAAGGTGATTTTGATGTTTTTTCATCGAAGTTTATTTTTCAGCCTTTGCTTTTAGGTCGCTAAAAACACGTATATAAAAGTTTTATTCACAAGTTACTTCTCATTTGTAAATATGCCGAACAATGAGGCCTGAAGAAATCGATATATCCAGTTTTAGAGGACATGAATCATATACTCCAACGATAGCTGACGGAGTCGAAGTATACTTTTTCCTTCCTTTTAGGCCTCACGAGCAGCGGACATATATTTGGGCGGGCCGTAGCCAGTAAGGGGCCGTAAGCTAGAGATTGCAAACCGTATGTGAGCCCACGGTCCAGTTAGCAATTGGCACGCTAGCCCGAGAGGCCGAACCGAAACCCTGATGAACGCCTCACCTAGTCACTGCAACTGTTCAGATGGCGGCGGCGGCGGCGGAGACGCTCTCCTCGTCTCCCCTGAGTACGGCCACGAGGGCGGGGCGGGGCGGAACGATGTCGGCATGTCGCCAGTGAAGCGGAAGGAGGAGGCGATCGGGCGGGCGGCCGCTCGTTTTCCCGCCGCAGGATCCATCGGCGCAGGCGGAATTGCAATAGCGGCGCGGCGCCTGGTGTTGGTAATGTCTCTATCTGGTTCAGCACTTGGAAATGGAACAATTGCCCTCTTGCTTGCAATTATAAGTCAAATAATTGGAGTTAATCCTATATTGTAATTACGACATTGATTTATCTCCTAATTAATTTCGACTTTTGCTCTTTGATTGTTACTGCTGTGTTTTTACTCAAAGTTCCTAACTTCACCCCACTCGCCTTCCATGCCGTTAAATGATATGTTCTTTAAAAATGTATAGAAAAATTGTTTTAAAAATCATATTAATTCATTTTTTTAAAAATACTGATACTTCATTAATCATGTGCTAATAAGTTGTTCCATTTTACGTGCAGGAGACTCACTTTGCTGAACACAGCAAACCACATTGACAATTTTTTTTCATTTTTTTTAATATCTAGTCTCTACACTCGACAGGGACACCGCCAGCCCGTCTAAAGTCATACTCCCTCCGTACTCATAAAGAAAGTCGCTTAGGACAATATTTAAGTCAAACCTTAGGAATATAAATCATGAATAACTCTTAAGTTGTTGAGTTTGAAAATGTAAAAATTATATAAATAGATTTGCCTTGAAAAATACTTCTATAAAAGTATACATATATGACTTTTCAATAAATATTTTTATAGAAACAAGAAGCCAAGTTGTGTTTGGGAGACCGTGTCGCTGTCCAAAACGACTTCCTTTACAAGTACGGAGGGAGTATTTTTTATTAGGATTCAGATTTTATCTCGGTTTCCGTTAGTACTCTTTTCAAACTACTAAACGGTACGTTAAATATCAAATATATCTATTTCTCAACTTTATAATAATTAAAACTTAATTAATTATATGCTAATGGCTTTCTTGTTTACTTGCGCCAAGCTAATTTTCATCTCCATCCGTTTTAAATTAACATATAAGCACAAGAGGTCTATATTCAAAGTTTCAAACAGAGTCGTGCGGCAATATTTTGCGCTCACGTATTGCAAGACTATTTCTTTGTTGAGATAAAATCATGAAAACAAACCACGCAAGCTGGTGTGAGGGTTTTCTTGTTTATAACATTGACCTGTGGTTTCAAAGTTGATTTGTGTGTATCTATATATAGCTGCTCTCCCTCTATGTATTTTGTTGCTCTTTCACAAACAATATCCCTGTGGAGAGAGCTTTTACTGCATTACCACTCATGATTGGGATTGGAGGGATGCTTGCAAGTTCCGTGGTCAATCGGGTCGCAAGCAAACTCAGTGACCTTGCAGTGGAGGACGCCACCCTGCTGTGGAGGTTCAAAGATGATGTGGACGACATGAAGGAGAAGATGATAGATCTGGAGGCTGTGATGCAAGACGCAGATAATAAGGTGCGTCAGGGAGGAAAAGATGGAACAGCTACCCGTCGGTGGCTTGCCAAACTCAAGTCCGTAGCCTACGATATTTAGGATGTACTGGATGAGCTCGATGCTGCTCATCTCATCAAGAATCATCAATCCAAGGTACTTACTTATACATATTATTAACTCTCACATAAAACCTTTGTTTAAGTTGTACGGATCAATCACTATCTGCACTTGTCTGATTTTTCCTGATTGTCTTCGCATGATTATTTTCCAAAAAATTAAAGGATAATGGATAAGCCATTTTTTTATCACTAGCGAGACTACTGTTTGCAATTTTTCTTTTCTGAAAATATGCACCCAAAAGTACTAACAGTCCCATTTTGCCGCTGAATATTTGAGTTTTCTTTTTCTCGACATAACCTATTTTAGACTAACCTGCATGCATGAAAAAATTTTCAAAACATTAAATGATAGTATACCGAGCAAATGAATTTGACTTTGATTCTTTTTCTACAGCTGAAGTTATTCTTTTCCCAGAATAATCAATTCCTCTGGAAGATGACTGTAGCCCACAACATGAAGAACTTGAGAGAAAAAATAGACAAGATAGAAAAGGAGAGCCAGAAGCTCAATCTCGTACGTCATGAGCCATGGGTAAGCAGATACAACGAAACTTTTGCAGCCATCAATAGTGAAGGCATGGACATTGGAATGATAGGGAGGGATGCTGAGAAGGAAAAAATAATCAGCTTGCTATTGGACACAGAAGCTAAGGAACATATCTCTATCATTCCAATCGTTGGGCTTGGTGGACTAGGAAAGACAACCTTAGCTCAAGCAGTTTTTGCAGACAAAAGGATTGACATCTTTGATGTGCGAGTGTGGGTTTATGTGTCTAAAGACTTTGATTTGCTAAAGATTGGGCAATCTATCGTCAAAAGAGTAAACCATAATATCAACCTTGACAAGTCTGATTTACAATTTGTACAAGATAAGCTGAAAGAAGAACTTGCCAACAGAAGATACTTGATTATTCTGGATGATCTCTGGGAAGAATATGGAGAAACTTTGGAAAATTTAAAGAAGATGTTACAACATGGCAGCAAAGGTAGCAAGATTATAGTGACTACGCGTAACATAAGCGTAGTGCAAGTATTGTGCACTGGTTATATTGCAAATGAACGGAAAATCTGTCCTGTCCATGAGTCTGACTATATCAATTTGGGTGTTTTGTCACTTAATGACTGCTGGAGGGTTATGAAGCGAAGAATATTTGGGCCTGATGATGACCAAAGTGGCTTAGAGGAAATTGGAAGGGAAATTGCCGAGAGGTGTGGGGGACTACCACTGGTGGCAAATGCTCTTGGGCAAGTAATGTCTGAGCACAGGAACATTGAGGCATGGAAAGATATAAGAGAAAAGAAAATTATTTTGGATTTCAAAGCAGAACATCAGCAAGACACTTTAGAGCGTCTAATGTTGAGCTATTACTTCATGAAGCTAGAATTCAAGAGGTGCTTTACATATTTGGCAGCCTTCTCGAAGGGCTTTGTCATGGACAGTGATCGCTTGATCCAGCAATGGAGTGCCCTTGGATACATTCAATCAAGGCATAATGGTCAAAGGTGTATTAACTATCTTTTGGGGATGTCCTTTCTTCAGATTTCCAAGTCCTCGTTGGTAGGTTCTGATGATTTAATTTGAAATCAATAACTATATGCTTCAATATCTTATAGTTTTAAAATGATTTATTTTGTTACGGTTGTGCTTCTGTTGGATATGTTATAATACCTTATTTTGTTTGATTTGTTGCCTATTGTCTTTAAAATTTAGTAATCTACATATATTTTATATTTTTATTTGCAGAAATTAATACCACAAGAATCTAATTCAAAAGTACGTATCTCAAATGATGTGGCATTGCATATAGTATTTCACATGGGAATTTATATTATACCAATACTCCCTGTGTTTCATAAGAGAGGCAGCTTTGTGAGTGTAAATAAGAGAAGTAATCAACTTTTAGGGGTAAATAAACAATTTCTCCTACATTAATATAGGTGAAATTCTCTCCTACACAAGAGAAGTAATAAACTTTTAGGAGCAAATACTCCCTGGGTTTCATATGTTTCCATGTGAAATTTGTATGATGAAATGCTAAGCATTAGGAGCAAGGTCAATTTGCTTTAAGTTTTGGCTAGGTGGTGGCTTGGTTTTATGACTTATAGTGTGTACCTGAGAAGAATTATATAAATGCTATAAATAAAAAAGATAGTGTGATTTTACTAGAGATAACACTACCGTCCAATCTACAGTTAGATAAATTTTTACAGTATCATGTGACGGTTGGATAAAAAAAGCAATGGTTCAGGTTTCTCAGGGGCACTGTAACGACTGCTGTAGCAATCATCCAGGTCCTGCAGAGAATGCTGTAGCATACATCTACGTCATCGACTCGCTCGATCGAATGTTGATAAAATGTTCTAAGTTTCTAACCTCTTAAGTTGCAGCCTCTATAGGAAACCACACAGTTCTGTATTACCGTTTTATACCTTAGAACGACCAAGAAATGCTAGAAATAATTGAAATGGTGTGACTTCACTAAAGATAAGTTTACACCCAAACCTACACCTTTTGATCAACCATATACAGGCTAGAAATGTTTGAGACAATATGGCTCTCTGAGGGAAGAGATGATTAGCAATACACAACGCTTAGTTGAGATCAACTTTATAAGATACTCCCTCTGTTCATTTTTATGGGCTCATTTTCATCTCAAAAGGTCAAATTTTGGAGATTTTGACCAGCAACTAGTTAAACTACAAGTATATTTAGTATGTAAAGGTTATACTGATAGATTTGTACTTAATGTGTTTTCACACAATATTGGTTTTATAACTATTAGGAATATATTTTATGAGTAATTAATAGTAAAAGTTTACTTTTAAAGAATTTTTGAAATCAAAATATGCCTTACAAAAATGAACCGAGCGAGTATAGATACAAAATAATTAATGTTGTTGAAAAATGTATTGATAAAATATTTTTGTGTGGGATTTACATTTTGTTTTCGAAAGGAAACGTGGCAGTAATGCTGATTTGATTAAGAAGATTAGAAAACATACATAGCATTGTGGTCCAGTTTAGGTATGACCAATACAAAATAACATGGCAAAACACTATTTAGATTTTATTTTGCAACACTATTTTGATAGTGGATATCCCTGCAGGTTAGTCCAGTGCACACCAAAGCTCCAAGAAAGCTCACCATGCATGATTTGGTGCATGATCTCGCAACAATAATTGCTGCTGATGAATTCCTTGTCATGGATGCTACCGATCCAAGTACATGGAATAAAGCTAATAGTAAGCGCTATTGCCGACATGCACAGTTGATGAACTACAAGAAGCAATACAAAGTTTTCAAAGATCTACCAAGCAAGGCTAGAACCATCCATTCTAGGAAGTGCACTGGAATGCAGCTTCCCCCAAAGTCATTCTCTCAATCAAAGTACATACGAATCTTGGACTTGAGTGGATCATCCTTCGAACGGGGATCTACTCCAAGTAGTATAGTGCTGCCATCTTCCGTTCGTAAATTGATGCTACTATCTTATCTTGATGTCTCGGGCTTGCCAATTATTGCACTTCCGAAATATCTCCATACTCTTCAGAATATGCAAACTTTAATTCTGTCCAATTGCTCTCTTGAAGCCTTGCCTGCTAATATTGGTAACCTCCACAAGCTTTGTTATCTAGACTTATCAGGGAACAGTGACCTCACTGAACTTCCGGCATCATCTGAAAACCTTCTCAACCTTTCTCTCCTTAACCTGTCTGGGTGTACTAAACTTAAAGAGTTGCCTGAATCAATGCATAACTTTAAATGCTTACAACAACTAGACATGTCAGGTTGTTGTGCTCTTCAAAAGCTCCCTGATAAATTTGGTAGCCTTCCCAAACTCTCATTCGTAAACTTGTCAGGTTGTTCAATGCTAACTAAACTACCAGACAGCCTTAACCTTGAGTCTCTGGAGCATCTAAACCTTTCAGATTGCTATAAGCTAGAAAAATTACCAGAAGATTTTGGGTGTCTTGATAGACTTGAAGTTTTGGACATGTCGGACTGCTACAGGGTTCAAGTGTTACCAAAAACCTTTTCCCAACTTAAGCATTTGATAAACCTTAATCTTTCAGACTGCCATGGTTTGATACAACTCCCTCAATGCTTTGGTGATCTCTCTAAGCTCCAGTCTTTGAACCTCACAAGTTGTTCTAAGCTACAGTCATTGCCCTGGTCATTATGCAAAATGTTTAATTTGAAGCATCTCAATTTGTCATATTGCATAAGGCTTGAAAATCTTCCATCTTCGTTTGGTGACCTTCATCTTCAAGTCATGGATCTTACTGGTTGTTACAATCTGAGTGACTTGCCAGACAGTATCAGTAATATGACTAGTCTCACCCTGCTTAACCTTGCTGCAGGAGCAGAACATGTGTATGATAAGGCTCAAACCATTAAAAAGTGTTTAAATTTGCCTGGCATTGTAGAACATGATGTGCACGAAATTGAAAGTGGTGATTTTAGTAGTATAGTGGAGCTTGGGAGACTGCGTTGTCGTGAGCTGGAAGTTAGACATCTTGAAAATGTTGAGCGGCTAGAAGATGCTAGGAAAGCTAACTTGCGTGATATGTCAGAGCTTCGGTTGCTAATACTCTCCTGGGAACTTGATGGCACAAGAAATGTGGGTGGGGATAAATTGATGCTAGAGAATCTCATACCTCCTCGGACTCTTGAAATCTTTACATTGCAAGGGTACATGTGCAAGGATTTCCCTAAATGGATGTCTGGCATCTCCTCCTATCTCCCTTGTCTCCTCTGCCTTGGTCTTTCTAACTTAGAAACATGCGATTCTCTTCCTGCATTTGGGCAGTTGCCAAACCTAAGACTTTTCAGCATGGTGGACATGCCCAACATTAGGAAAATTGGCAAGGAATTCTATGGACAGGAAGGAAACTGTAAGAAATTAAGAGTTATTTGGTTGGAAAGAATGGCTAACTTGGAAGAATGGTGGACAACAGGGTCTGGTGAAGAAGATGAAGAGTTATTGATCCCTAATTTGCATTATTTGAATGTAGTTAACTGCCCCAAGTTGAGTTTCCAGCCATATCCCCCAAGTAGTATGGACTGGACCTTGGACGGTAGTGACAAGGTGTTGCCAGAACGAGGATTCGGGAGCCTTGCGTCTTCCACTTTTCCTTTTTGTATCACCATAAAAAACTGCAACTTTTCCCCTAACAGGTGGAGCATACTTCAACACCTTGCCACCCTTGAGGTCTTTCGAGTTGATGGCTGCAGCGGCTTGCAGACTTTGCCAGACATCATTCAGTGCTTTGTCTCACTCAGAGAGCTATGTTTGATGTCGTTGGAGGAATTGGAAATATTGCCAGAATGGCTGGGGCTGCTCGTTTCCCTGGAAGACATTACCATCGTTAACTGCACTAAGCTAACATCTCTGCCTAAAAGCATACAAGACCTTACCGCTTTAAGAGTACTGGGGTTGAAGGGGTGTGAAGGGCTGGAGATACTGCCAGAAGGGCTGGGGCATCTCATCTCTATGGAAAAACTTGTCATCATAGATTGCCCCAAGCTGACATCTCTGCCTAAAAGCTTACAGAACCTTACCGCTTTAAGAGAACTGCGGTTTGTGCGATGTGAAGGGCTGAAGACATCACCAGAATTGTTTGGACACTTCACTTCCCTAAAATGCATTTCAATCCGGGGTTGTCCCAATTTGACATATTTGCCTGAAAGCACAAAGAATCTTTCTGCCCTTGAAGAGCTACGGTTGGGAGGGCTCAAGAACCTACCGGAATGGATAGTGCAGTTCATTTGTCTGAAAGAAATTAACATCTTTGATTCCCCTGACTTGTCATCTTTGCCGGAGGGCATACAGAACCTTACCAGCTTGAAGAAACTAAACATTCGGAATTGTCCAAGACTGATTGAGAGATGCCAAGGGGAGGATGCCAACAAGATATCTCATATCGCAACCGTTATTTTAGATGATGAAAGATTCATGCCTGGGCAAGCAATCGAAGGATCGGTATGAAACCTCCTAAATCCAGTAATAATTAATCGTTTCATTTCATATATCTAGTAATGTCCGACTTCATTTGCATTTTCTTCTGCATTGCATTCGATGATCTAGGATTTCAAGAATGCAAATAATATTTCTCTTCTCTATGGTATTTATTGACATGTTCTATCTCTTGATTCCACAATTAGTTAGGATTTTTACATGCCACGTTAGTGTGTTGTGTGCCTGTGATGCCCTCCTTTAGTTATGCTTAATGAAAGAATTTTTTTTTAAGTCTTAACGGAGATTAATGGATCCCTCATTAACTGTACATGTTTTTGAATTCAGTTTTTTTAAAATTTGTTGATTTCAGCACAAGATGTTATTAATATGTTCGATATTTTTGCAGAGTGAATCACAGTAAGGGGCATTCTGCAGCACTGACGTAGAGAGTAAGAGAAGCAAGATGAAGAAAATTTTTACATCTGCCTTATCCAGCGATTTTGTCAATATGATTTCATCTTAAAGGTAACTATGTCGCAACCCTGCGTTGTGATTCTTTGGTTCTTCTCTTATTTACGAACAGAATGCTTATTGCCCCCCTTCTGTTTTAGTTCATGTTCTGTCCTGTCATTTTTCACTTGCTACATATATGTGCTAGCACATTTGGCATCTCTCCGGTGATGGCTAGTCGAGTAGCTTGCTATCAGCGACTGAAGCTTCAGTTGCGTTATACTCCCTCCGTTTCAAAATGGTTGACACCGTTGACTTTTTAGCACATGTTTGACCGTTCGTCTTATTAAAAATAATTTGTAAAATATGTAAAACTATATGTGTACATGAAAGTATATTTAACAATGAATCAAATGATATGAAAAGAATAAGTAATTACTTAAATTTTTTTTGAATAAGACGAATGGTCAAACACGTACTAAAAAGTTAACGGTGTCAAACATTTTGAAACAGAGGGAGTACTACCTTATATGATGTATGTCCAGTTCACCAAAAGTAACATAGAACATAACAGTTTCGCTTAATGATTCAACTTTGCTTCTTCTTCTTCTTTTGAAACGATCAACTTTGCTATCTACTATACTAGTATGTTCAGATAAGATGAAATAAAAATCGTAACAGTTTATTTCAGGGGACGCACCACGGCGCCAGATAGGCTTTGTGGCAGCGAATTCGAACAGGGCTTGCTATGGGCCAGTCCGAGAATGAACATATGCTCTGGATTGGGGCGATTGTCCACTGTGAGTTTGTGCAGTTGTATACTCGTAGTCCAAATTAGCAAATTAGCAAATTATAATGTTTATATGAACAAATCCATGTATACATAACTTAAGTCAATCAGAATGACTCAAATACCACAGGCTGCATAACCGGAAACTAGAAATACGAGTAGATGTACGAATAAATAGTGAACAGAGTTGGTCCAGAACTCCAAATCACTATCATAAACACCATAGTTGTGTCGATAAGCAAGCTTTGGTCTTTACATAAAAGCTCAAGAAGACCACTAGTTGTGCTAACACATTGCTTGTTAGTAGCTAGCTTTGCAGCCACAATACTCGGCTACGATAATACACCATCAAAGATGGTTATGAATTTCCAAGCTTATTTTTCTTGCCTTCTTCCTCTACTTTCTTGTGCAGGTACAATACAAGCGTCGTCTTCTCCTGCAATCCAAGCCTTGGTAGCTCCGATCACCAAGCCTTAGCGTCAGGGGCGCACAAGTACTGTAATCCACGGCAGCCAGCTCAATCCCTCCTGCAACCGGCCGTCTCCTCCTCCCGCCCCACTTCCGTGTTGTTAAAAAAAAAATCAAATATATCAAATGCACTATCACGTCTCAACATGTTTGGATCAGTTTTGAGCTTCAGTTCGAATGCTTCAACAAGTTTCAGCACATTTGAACACAAATGTATTTTTCATCCGATCTTTGGAGAATGCATCAAGGCTGCTACAAGCCAGCTTACTCTGTAGTCTGTTCTTGTACTGCTCTCATTCTTTCTGTCCTGTTCGAACCTGAGTTTTAATTATTAAAGACATGAAAAATAGATTTATTTGATTTTTTATAGCAATTTTTATATAGAAAAATTTCACACGAAATACACCGTTTAATAACAGTTTGAAAAACATGCTAACGGAAACCGAGGAAAAATCTTAATCTTAATGAGAAATACCTGAGTGTCTCATTGTACAGCACTGAATAGCAGAAAGAGTACATTTGGCCAACAAATACAGCATACGCTGGGTGGGATGCTCCTCCTTGGGCAATACGATTATTTTGGGCCTCATAGCTGCATATGTTTGGCTGGGCGTGAGCCCAAGGCCCAACTTGGCCCACCTAAGCCGACACCATGACGAACGGCTACCCTCCAATTTTCTCCGCCTCGAGGACAGCGGCGGCGCAGACTTTCCCTTCCCCCATCCCGTGGGTTCGGCCATGACGGCGAAGCGAGGCCACCGGCGGCGAGGCGGTGAAGGGGTTGGCGGAGGCGATCGAGTGGAGGCGGCCGCTCGTCGTCCCGCCGCCGGATCGACGGATCGATTCGAGCACCATGCGCCCCCTGTGTCCAGCGGCGCGGGTCGGGTCGGCTCGGCGCAGGCGGAAGTGCAGCGGCGGCACCTCTGCTGCCTCCTGGTGTTGGTAAGCTATCGCCTAGCTATCTATCTATCCGGCTCACCATTTGGGGCGAATGCCCTCTTGCTTGAAGTTTGAAGCAACTCAAACATTGGAACTAATCCATCTCGCCACCGTGATTCTGCCTTGTTGCTGACTGTCCCTCCGTCCCACTCCCACATCCCCACTGTAACAAGAAGTACTGTTCATTTGGAGATTGGAGTTTAGTAATAGCGTGTGATGCTCTAGCATGCTCACAAACGGGCCTGTTGGATCCCCCCTTCTCAAATTCAAATGGATGCATGTTACTCTTGTACACCTGCGTGCTATTTTCAATAAACACAATAATTATATATATTCAGACAGACGCGTGCAGTGCAGTAATATTTTATCGTTCCCGAAAAAAAGTTATATTTTATCGTTGCACACAATGCGAGACTTTTTTTTTTGACATAAAAGAGAATTACGTGAGCTGTGCCATGTGTTTTTTGGTTGTTAAGACTGACCACTTGATCTGTACCTTGCTTCGATTTCACAAAGCCATATTCCTGTTGATAGAGTTTACTGCGAATCTGCCATACCATCCATGAGCGGGGTTGGAGAGATTATTGCGAGGTCCGTGGTGAATTGGGTCGCCAGCAAGCTCAGCGACCGAGCAGTGGAGGAGGCTACCCTGCTGTGGAGGTTCAAAGATGACGTGGTCACATGGACGACATGAAGGAGAAGATGAGAGATCTCGAGGCTATGATGCAAGACGCTGATGACAAGGCGTGCCGGGGAGGAAAAGATGAAGCGGCGAAGAGGCGGTGGCTCACCAAACTAATCCATCTCGCCACCGTTACTCTGCCTTGTTGCTGACTGTCCCTCCGTCCCACATCCCCACTCCAAACGTACTGTTCATCTGGAGATTGGAGTTCAGTAATAGCGTGTGATGCTCTAGCATGCTGTTGGATCCCCCTTCTCAAATTCAAATGGATGCATGTTACTCTTGTACACATGCGTGCTCTTGAAATAAACAAAAGAGTTTTATATATAATATGTTCATAAAGACGCGTGCAGTAATATTTTGGAATCGTTACATGCTTGCACACAATGCGAGACTTTTTTTTGGAGATAAAAGAGAACTACGTGAACTGTGCCATGTGTTTTTGGTTGTTAAAGACTGACCACTTGACCAGTGGTATACTACTAGTATATGTGCGGCTGCTTCCCCTTCCGATCTACATCTTGCTTCTATTTCACAAAGCCATATTCCTGTTGATAGAGTTCACTGTGAATCTGCCATACCATCCATGAGCGGGATTGGAGGGATGATTGCGAGTTCCGTGGCGAATCGGGTCGCCAGCAGGCTCAGCGAGCTTGTGGTGGAGGAGGCCACTCTGCTGTGGAGATTCAAGGACGACGTGGACGACATGGAGGAGAAGATGAGAGATCTGGAGGCTGTGATACAAGATGTTGATGGCAAAGCACGCCAGGGAGGAAAAGATGGAGAGGCGGAACGGCGGTGGCTCAACAAACTCAAGTCCGTCGCCTACGACGTTGAGGACGTGCTGGATGAGCTCGATGCTGCTCAGCTCATCAAGAACCATCAACCCAAGGTACTCACTTCCACTTCCACATATTGGTGTTTCGAATAAAAGTTCTATGATTCATCTTTATGGATCAATTTACTTGCTGTACATTCCTGACTTTCATTGTGGAATATTTTAGCATTGTGCCAAACTAATTAATTTCTAAAATTAAAAAGCAAAGTTGTCTTTTCCACTATAAACACTTCTCTAGAAGTTTGCTATTAGACTGTCAATTCCCGTTCCATACCAGACTATCAGATGCTATCGTGGGTATACAAAAATTTGAGAAAATTAACATAGCGGATGATGTTGACTTCATTTTTATTTTTCAGCTCAAGTTATTCCTTTCCCGGAACAATCCGCTTCTCCGGAAGATGACCATAGCCCGCAACATGAAGAACTCGAGAGAGAAAATAGTCGCAATAAAAAAGGATAGCATTAAGCTTCATCATGTGCATCGTGAACTAGTGGCAGAAGGGAGTAGAGACAATGAAACTTTTGCAGATGATGGTGACGTGGACATTGGAATGCTAGGGAGGGATGCCGAAACAAAAAAAATAATCAACCTTCTGTTGAACACTGAAGCTAAGGAGGATATCTCAATCATCCCAATTGTTGGGCTTGGTGGACTAGGGAAGACTACCTTAGCCCAAGCAGTTTTTGCAGACAAAAGGGTCAATGTCTTTGATTTGCGAATCTGGGTCTATGTTTCCAAGGAGTTTGACCTGCTCAAAATTGGGAAGGCTATCATCAGAGGAGCAAACAGAAGTATCAACCTGGACAACTGCAACTTGCAGTTTGTAAACAATAATCTGAAAAAAGAACTTGCCAACAGAAGATACTTGATTGTTCTAGATGATCTCTGGGAAGAATATGGAGAAAATTTGGAAAAGTTGAAGCAGATGTTACAACATGGCGGAAAGGGTAGCAAGATTATAGCAACTACACGTAGTGGAAGCGTAGTGCAAGTACTATACACTGGTTATCTTGCAAATGAACGAAAAGTATGTCCGGTGCCTGAGCCTGATCATATCAATTTGGGTGTTTTATCACCTTATGACTGCTGGAGCGTCATGAAGCGGAGAGTATTTGGGCCTGATGATGGCCAAAATGGCTTAGAGGAAATTGGAAGGCAAATTGCCGAGAAGTGTGGAGGACTACCACTGGTGGCAAATGCTCTCGGGCAAGTAATGTCTGAACATAGGACGGTTGAGGCATGGACAGATATAAGGGATAGAAAGATTGTTTTGGATTTCAAAGCAGATCATCAGCAAGACACTATAGAGCGCCTAATGTTGAGCTATTACTATATGAAGCGAGAATTCAAAATGTGCTTTACATATTTGGCAGCCTTTTCGAAGGGTTTCGTCATGGACACTGATCGCTTGATCCAGCAATGGATAGCCCTTGGATACATTGAAGCACGAGATAATGGTCAAAGGTGTGTCAACTATCTTTTGCGGATGTCCTTTCTTCAGATTTCCAAGTCTTCCATGGTAAGTATCATAGAACACCTTTCTACGGTTCATGTTTGGATATTGATGCATCATATGCTCACTAGGATATGCTTTGCTAGTAAGATAAATTTATACATATGCTTCCTCTAGAGTATTAACCTTAATAAGTAACATAAATAATTTATGCTAGAGTATCCTAATCCAGTCCAATAATCTTTCTTTTCTTGTAGCTTTTAATTTAAAATCCACAAGTTAATGTTTCAACATCTGCATTTTCAGTTCCAAATTAAATACTTATTTTTAAATTTAATACGTTTAAAATGATATATTCAATACAATGCTTCAGTTTGATAGGTTACACACCTTATTTAGTTTAGGGTAGTCCATTGTTTTTGTAGATTTACACTACAAAAGATATATTTCATTATATAGACGAAATATCTGTTCATCTCATCAAAATAAATGCAACATTGTTTTTTTAATTATTCCTTTTGCGCATTTTGTTTCTGCTACTTTTTGTGGTGTGCGTTTTTTTGCCACTCTGTCTGGTTTTTCATTATTTGTCTAGTATTCAAAGTTGAGGGTAAAAATAAGCAGTTCCGTAGTTTAGGGCATTCAAACCTACAATTAGATCAACCATCTAAATGCTTGGGTTCATGGCTTTATACAATTTATACCTTAAAACAACTTACCAATTCTAGAAATAATTTAAACAGTGTGACTTCATTAAAGATAAGGCTGCATCTAACCTACACCTTCGATCAACCATATGCAGCCTAGAAATAATTAAGATGGTGTGGTTCTAGGGGAAGAGAGAATTAGCAATACACAACAATTAGTTGAGATCGACTTTATAAGATATATAGATTAATCAATGCTGCTGAAATTAATTATACCTACTAATTTTGTGGGATTTACAATTTATTTTTGAAAGGAAATGTGGCATCTGCTGATTTAATTAAGAAGGTTAGAAAAGGTACATAATGTTGTAGTTCAGTTTTGGTAGTAGGCAATGAAAAAGGGAAAAAACAACTTAAGCAGCTTGTACATGGCAAAACACTATTTACATTGTATTTTGCAGCACCGTTTTAAATTTTGATAGTAGCTTTCCCTGCAGGCTAGTCCAATGCACACCAAAGCTCCACGCAAGCTCACCATGCATGATTTAGTGCATGATCTCGCAACAATAATTGCTCCTGATGAATTCCTTGTCATGGACGCTACCATGCCAAATACATGGAGCAAAGCTAATAATAAGCGTTATTGCCGACATGCACAGTTGGTCAACTACCAGAAGCAACCCAAGTTTTTCAAAGATCTACCAAGCAAGGTTAGAACCATTCATTTTAGGGAGTGCATTGAATCGCAACTTCCCCGAAAGGCATTCTCTGGGTCAAAGTATATACGGATCTTGGACCTGAGCGGATGTTCGTCTGAAGGGCAATCTATCCCTGTTAGTATGGCGTTGCCATCCTCCATTCGTCAACTGATGCTGCTAGCTTATCTTGATGTCTCAGGCTTGCCAATTGCAGCACTTCCTAAATATTTGCATATGTTTCAGAATATGCAAACTCTAATTCTGTCCAATTGCTCTCTTGAAACCTTGCCTGCTAATATTGGTAACCTACACAAGCTTTGTTATCTAGACTTATCAGGGAATAGTGACCTCAGTAAACTTCCGACATCATTTGGAAACCTTCTCAAACTTTCTCTCCTCAGCCTATCTGGGTGTACTAAACTTGAAGAATTGCCTGAATCAATCCACAACCTTAAATGCTTAGAACAACTAGACATGTCAGGTTGTTGTGCTCTTCAAAAGCTCCCTGATGAATTTGGCAGCCTTTCTAAGCTCTCATTTGTAAACTTGACAAGTTGTTCAAAGCTAACCAAACTACCAGGCAATTTTAACCTTGAGTCTCTTGAGCATCTAATCCTTTCAGATTGCCATGAGCTAGAAAACCTACCAGAAGATTTTGGGATTCTTTATAGACTAGAGGTTTTGGACCTGTCTGATTGCTACAAGATTCCAGTGTTACCAGAATCCTTCTGCCAACTTAAACATTTGAAAGACCTCAATCTTTCAGACTGCCATGGCCTCAAACAACTCCCTGAATGCTTCGGGGACCTTTCTGAGCTCCAGTTTTTGAACCTCACAAGCTGTTCTAAGCTACAGTCATTACCCCAATCATTATGCAACATATTTAAGTTGAAGCATCTCAATTTGTCATATTGTATAAGGATTGAACATCTTCCGTCTTTGTTTGGTGACCTTCAACTTCAAGTCTTGAACCTTACTTGTTGTTATAGTCTGCGAGACATGCCAGATAGTATCAGCGACATGGCTAGCCTCATGCTGCTTGATGTTATTTCAGGAACAAAAGGTGTGCTTGATAAGGCTTGGTCCATTAAAGAGTGTCTAAATTTACCTGGCCGTGAAGAACATGATGTACATGAGATAGAAAATGGAGAGTGTTGCAGTATAGTGGAGCTTGGGAAACTAAGTTGTCGTGCACTGGGAATTCAACATCTTGAAAATGTTGAGCGGCTGGACAATGCAAGGGAAGCTAAGTTGCGTGATATGACTGACCTTCGGGAACTAACTTTGTCATGGGGACTTGGTGGCACGAGAAATGTGGACAAGGATGAAGAGGTGCTTGAGAACCTATTACCTCCTCGAACTCTTGAAAGTTTTATGTTGGATGGGTACATGTGCAAGGATTTCCCTAACTGGGTGTCTGGCATCTCCTCCTACCTCCCTTGTCTCATTTACTTATGTCTTTCTAATTTAGCAACATGTGATTATCTTCCTGCATTTGGACGGTTGCCAAACCTGAGATTTTTTTGTATGAAGAATATGCCCACCATTAGAAAAATTGGCAGAGAATTCTACGATGGGGAAGGGAATTGCAAGAAATTAAGAATTATTTGGTTAGAACGAATGGATAACTTAGAAGAATGGTGGACAACGCGGTCGGGTGAAGAAGATAGAGAGTTCTTAATCCCTAATTTGCATTTTTTGAAGGCAGTTAACTGCCCAAAGTTGAGTTTCCTCCCGTATCCCCCTAGAAGTATGCACTGGTCATTGGACAATAGCGATAAGGTGTTGCCAGAACGAGGGTTTGGGAGCCTTGCATCTTCCACTCTTCCTTTTCGTGTGGTCATCAACAACTGCAAATATCCCCCTGACATGTGGGTAAGATTTCAACATCTTGCCACCATTGAGATTTTTCAAGTTGAAGGTTGCAGTGGGCTGAGGACCTTTCCAGACATCCTTCAAAGCTTCGTCTCCCTCAGAGAGCTATATTTGTGCTCGTGGGAGAACTTGGAAATATTGCCCGAATGGCTGGGGCAGCTCATTTGCCTAGAAGTCATTGAATTCATCAATTGCCCTGTGTTGACTGCTCTGCCTACAAGCTTACAAAACCTTACCTCTCTGAGGGAACTGTTGTTGCTGGGATGCAAAGGGCTGGAGACACTTCCTGAAGGGATGGGCCGGCTTATTTCCTTGGAGAAGTTTATCATCATGGATTGCCCCAAGCTGACTTTTCTGCCTGAAAGCATGAAGAACCTAACCGCACTGATAGAGCTGCTTTTGGATGGATGCAAAGGGCTAGAGACACTACCAGAAGGGCTGGGGCTACTCATTTCTCTGAAAAAGTTTGTCATCAGCAATTGTCCTAAGCTGACTTATCTACCTGAAAGCATGAAGAAACTAACCGCTCTGATAGAGCTGCGGTTGGATGGCTGTAAACGGCTGGAGACACTACCAAAATGGTTAGGGCTGCTCATTTCTCTGAAAAAAATTGTCATCAACAATTACCCTATGCTAACTTTTCTGCCTGAAAGTATGAAGAACCTAACTGCTATGAAAGTGTTGTATTTGTATGGATGCAAAGAGCTAGAGATACTGCCAGAAGGGCTGGGGATGCTCATTTCTCTGGAAAAGTTTGTCCTCATCGATTGCCCCAAGCTGACTTTTCTACCTGAAAGCATGAAGAACCTAACCGCTCTTATAGAACTGTGGTTGGATGGATGCAAAGGGCTAGAGATACTGCCAGAAGGGTTGGGGCTGCTTATTTCCCTTGAGAAGTTTATCATCAACAATTGCCCCAAGTTGACTTTTCTGCCTGAAAGCATGAAGAACCTAACCGCTCTTATAGAGCTGTGGTTGGATGGATGCAAAGGACTAGAGATATTGCCAGAAGGGCTGGGGCTGCTCATTTGCCTAGAGAAGTTTATCATCATGGATTGCCCAAAATTGACTTTTCTGCCTGAAAGCATGAAGAACCTAACCGCTCTGATAAGGCTGCGGTTGGATGGATGCAAAGGGCTGGAGATATTGCCAGAATGGTTAGGGATGCTCGTTTCCCTAGAGGAGTTTATCATCATCGATTGCCCTAAGTTGACTTTTCTGCCTAGTAGTATGAAGAACCTAACCGCTATAACAGAGTTGCGTTTGGATGGATGCAAAGGGCTAGAGATACTGCCAGAAGGGTTGGGGCTGCACATTCCACTGAAAAGGTTTGTCATTAACGATTGCCCCATGCTGACTTTCCTGCCAGAATTGCTTGGACATCTCACTGCCCTAAAATGCCTTGATATCCAAAGTTCTCCCAATTTGACATATTTGCCTGAAAGCATGAAGAATCTTACTGCTCTTGAAGAACTATGGTTGGAAGGGTTCAATAGCCTTCCGGAATGGATAGGGCAGTTCATTTATCTGAAAGAAATTAGCATCTTCGATTCCCCCAACTTGACATCTTTGCCAGAGAGCATATGGAACATTACCACCTTAGAATTATTATATATTTATTTTTGTCCAAGACTGGCTGAATGGTGCCAAAGGGAGGATACTAACAAGATATCTCGCATCCCGAAGATTATGTTAGATGGTAAAATATTTATACCGGGACAAGCAATCGATGGATGAGAGGTATATGAGTAATAACTATTCTTTTCATTCATCTATTAACGTTTGCATTTGCTTCATTTCCATTTGCTTCAACATTATATTTTGATCTAGAAATTCAATGATGCAAATAATATTTGTCTTGTCTGGTATTTGTTCTCACGTCATCCCTCAACGTTTTGCAATTAGTTGAGCTCTCCAATTTCCAACTGAGTGTGCTCTGAACCTGTCACACTGTATTGATTGCTGCTTTATGAACGAATATTTTATATTACTGATGTTAATCGATTCCTCAGTCCTCACCTAGCTGTACACGTTTCTTAACTTGTCTGTTTTTGTTTTCATCTTGTGATATTTTCAGCACAAGCAAGGTTTGGCTAATATGCTATACTTTTGCAGAGCGAATCAGGGCAGATCGAGTGAACCATAGATCAAGCGGTTTTTTGCCCAGGACAGAATGTGTAGAGAGCAAAAAAGGAGGGACGAAGCAAAATTCTAAATCAGTCAATTCCAACAACTTCTGAATATTATTTCACCTTCAAGGTACTAAGTCGCAACTCATCTGTCTATTACATTTTTCACTTGCTGGTTGGTACTACGCTACCGCATTGCGAATCGACAGTAAGCTAATCGAGTAGCATCTATCAGAGACTGGAAGCTCCGTCCGGGGCGTCCTCTGGCCATGCGCGCCGGGCAGCCCCTCAGATCGTTCCCGTTCCCGATCGCGGCGACCGGTGACGCTGGCCTCGAAGCTGTCGCTCAAGCGGCAGTTCGCCGTCAGCCTGCTTAGCACAGGCGCCACGTCCGGCGTGGCGTTCTTCGGGAGTGGGCCGTACAATCTGATGCCGCTGTCCGCCGACGCCGTGTCAGTGAGTGAAGATATTTTACTGGCTGGTGTGAGTGATTTTTTCTCTCCTCTATTGTTTTTTATGTTTATTGGACTATCGTTTCCTATCAATCGGGTCCAACTCGCTAGCGCAGGTGGCGAGAGCGACACGGCGTGCTTGGCGTTCGTCGACTGTGGTTGGGCAGCGACGATGAGCGCGGTGACCGTGCGGGCGTTCCAGATGGAGAACGTACAACGTAACTTGTTGCTGTTCGATGAGGCCGCGTCCAGACTACTAAGCTGGTTCAGTCAGTGGCACCCTTTGGTTCATCAGGATATCTTGGGTTGGTTTGGTTTGTGGTCTAAATAGGCCTTACTAAATTTTGTCAATGCTAAATTTTGACAAGTTTTGACATGACTAATTTTGGTAAGGTAAAATTGTATTTGTATTGAAGTCAAAATAGCCTAAGTTCACTATTGAAATGACCTATTTTCTTAGGCATGCTAAAATTTGACTTCAAACCAAAATAGACACTAAACACTATTGAAATTGTTAAATATTGGTGAGCCTAATTTAGGCAACAAACCAAACCAGTCCCTTGTGGCAACTTCAACCTCGAGACAAATTAAACTATCTCGCTCTTTGTGATCAGGATGGATGAACCGATCATATATATGCCTAACAATTCTTTTTATTCGCGACGTCAATATACTACAGTTAATTTGTCTACAGTTCTCATTCTCGCTTGTCGCCGTGACCAGTTGGCGCTAGCTTGACGATCTTACAATGTTGGGACTGATTTGGCTGAATGAATGAATTAATTAATGAGATGTATCACAGTGGGCTAAATAAACAGAAGTACGGATTAAGTCGTCGAGGCATCGCCATTACCTGATCAACGCTAGGAACTTAGGAGTTTCGATCAACAATCCGCTTTTTGATAATTGATACTCCCTCCGTTTCACAATGTAAATCATTCTAGCATTTTCCACAATATGCCCACATTTATATTGTTGTTAATGAATCTAGATAGATATATATGTCTAGATTCATTAATAATAATATGAATGTGGAAAATGTTAGAACGACTTACATTGTGAAACGGAAGAAGTATGTGCAAACTTAGGGCTGGTCGCCTCAGTTGACAAATGACAACCGGCACGTTTGCAACATGCAAGGCGGGTTGATCTTATTTGATCGGTATTGCTATAATTATGTTGACATTTTGTGAGTAATCACAGTCGATTTCTTGTTCGATTGATCATTTGATCTCCCTTGACATTCATGCTACGATTGCAATACCATGCGCATTGAACGTCTTTACGTGTTTCGTGTTGCATCATGAAGCCAAACAATTCAAATTTCTCATCTCGTCAGCATGTGTTTTCATGAAAAAATTACATATGTAATTTCAGGACTTACATATGTAATTTTAGGACTTACATTGTAAATATACTAAAACTACATATGTAATTTAGAGACTTACATATGTAATTTTAGAATTTACATTATAAATATACTAAAATTACATATGTAATTTAGGGACTTGCAATATAAATACATGCTGACTATTTTTTTGGTGAAAAATATGGTGCCATAAATATAGTTACTCCCTATTTGATTTATAAAGTGTAGCAAAATTTTTCTTCAAAAAGATCAGTGTACCAAAACCACGGGTTCGCCTCGTTTTCGTCTGTTCGCGCCATGGGCCACTTGGCCTATGTGGGCCACTCGGCCTACGACCATTTTGGGCCTAAGAGGAGGTGTTTAGGTGGGCCGTCGGCTGAAGATCTCGTCTAGTTGGGGGTGAGCCCAAGAGGACAGGGGCGGCGGCGGCGCAGATGCTCTCCTCACCCCGTGTCGGCCATAAGGGCGGAGCGAAGCCACCGGCGGCGAGGCGGTGAAGGGGTTGGAGGAGGCGGTCGAGCGGGTTCTCCCTCTGCAGAACGATGGATCGAGCCGAGCACCTTGAGCCCTTCTATCCACAGGCGGAAGTGCACTGGCTGGCGGCGCCTCGATCTCCTGGTGTTGGAATCGGTAAGCTCTCTCTCTCTCTCTATAAATATGTATATCCGGTTCAACATTTGGGATTGAAACGAATTCCTCTAACACAACTCAAAAAATTGGAAATAATCTCATCTTGCGAGTTGCGACCCTGATTCTTGCCTTCTTGCTGGCTGTTCCTCAGTCAGTCCCATTCCATCCGGAGGAGTAATTCTGAATAGTGTGTGGTCCTCATCCTCACGCACGGGCCGGGTAAATCCTTCCAAAAATGGATGTCTTGTAAGGCTTGAAAAGGATTCAATCTAAGGCAAGTTGTTGGGTAAGTCTCGATAGTCATTTCTTCTTGTTTGGCTATTACAATTCCGTTTAATTTTATCTTCCAATTAATTTCTGCATCTCTTTAACCTTTTCTGTAAACTATTAAATATGTCTCCTCTCCAGGAAGGCTACCACGCACCACCTACCAAGCGCACTATGCCATGGACTAAACTATGAATTCCTTTCATCAAAATGCTGATACTTGCAAATATTAATGCTTTATCAGAATCAGTGCATTTTGCCTTTAGACGATATGGCAAGCACTGAAACTACCTACTCAGCACATCAGGTGTCAATGCAAAGTGTGCGCACTAAAAATTTTAAAATCTATTTGGTGGGCAAATAGAATAACTTTGCTCATGGAATAACTTTGCTCATGCAAGCGACATGTAGGTGGAGCATGCCGTCGCATGGAATAACTTTGCTCATGGTGGACTGTGGTAGGGTCTTCCGTAAAGCAAAGAGACGGAGTGCACTTGTGGAAGAGAGCTTTCGCAAACAAATCGGCAGCATATACTCTTGTGGGAGAGATAGGGAGTTTGTGCATGCTCTAGCTGGCTGGTAGCTTCGAGGCCATGAGCGGGGTTGGAGAGATGATTGCAAGTTCCGTGGCGAGACAGGTCGCCAGCAAGCTTGGCGACCTCGCAGTGGAGGAGGCCACTCTGTTGTGGAGGTTCAAGGATGATGTGAATGACATGAAGGAGAAGATGAGAGATCTGGTTGCTGTGATGCAAGATGCCGACGATAAGGTGCGCCAAGTAGGAAAAGATGGAGCAGTGGCACGGCGGTGGCTCGCCAAAGTTAAGTCCGTCGCCTACGACGTTGAGGACGTGCTGGATGAATTTGATGCTGCTCAGCTCATCAGGAACCATCAATCCAAGGTACTTCCACATATTGTCGTGTTTGAATAAATGTTGTATGCTTCAACTTTACGGATCAGTTGCTGCACATGTGTGATTTTCTTTGTGGAACTTTTTTGCATCATACCAGCCCGATTAATTTCTAAAATTAAAAAGGAAATTCATCTTTTCCACTACCATGCCATTTCCCGATCCATATCGGACTATCAGAGACTAGCCTGAGTAGATGAAAATTGATCTACAAAGGACAATAATATAGACGGTGACTTTTGACTCCAATTTTATTTTTCAGCTCAAGTTATACTTTTCCTGGAAAAATCCACTCCTCCAGAAAATGACCATAGCACGCAACATGAAGAACTTGAGGGATAAAATAGTTGCAATAGAAAAGGATGGCAAGATGCTCAATCTTGTGCGTCATGAACCACATGCAAAAGGGAGTAGAAGCAACGGAACTTTTACTGTCAGTGATGATATGGAGATTGGAATGCTAGGGAGGGATGCTGAAACAGAAAAAATAATCAGCCTTCTATTGAAAACTGAAGCCAAGGAGGATATCTCAATTATTCCAATTGTTGGGCTTGGTGGACTAGGGAAGACAACCTTAGCCCAAGCGGTTTTTGCAAACAAAAGGGTCAGTGTCTTTGATATGAAAATCTGGGTTTATGTTTCAGAGGATTTTGATCTGCTCAAAATTGGGAAAGCTATCATCAGAGGAGCAAACAGAAGTATCAGCCTAGACAACTGCAACTTGCAGTTTATACAAGATAATCTGATAAAAGAACTTGCCAATAGGAGATACTTGATTGTTCTAGATGATCTCTGGGAAGAATATGGAGAAAATTTGGAAAAGTTGAAGCAGATGTTACAACATGGCGGCAAGGGTAGCAAGATTATAGTAACTACACGCAATGGAAGTGTAGTGCAAGTACTACGCACTGGTAGTCTTGCAAATCAGCGGAAAATATGTCCTGTGCATGAGGCCGATCATATCAATATGGATGTTTTATCACCTGATGACTGCTGGAAGGTGATGAAGCAAAGAATATTTGGACCTGATGATGATCAAAGTGGCTTAGAGGAAATCGGAAGGCAAATTGCTGGGAGGTGCGGGGGACTACCACTGGTGGCTAATGCTCTTGGGCAAGTAATGTCTGAGCAAAGGACCATTGAGGCATGGAGAGATATAAGAGACAAGAAGATTGTTTTGGATTTCATAGTAGATAATCGGCGAGACACTTTGGAACGCCTCTTGTTGAGCTATTACTACATGAAGCCAGACTACAAAATGTGCTTTACATGTCTTGCATCATTCACGAAGGGCTTCGTTGTGGATAGTGACCGCCTGATCCTGCAATGGAGCGCCCTTGGATACATTCAAGCAAGGCATACTGGTCAAAGTTGTATTGATTATCTTCTGGGGATGTCCTTTCTTCAGATTTCCAAATCTTTATCAGTAAGTATTTAAGTTCTTGTTTGGCCATTCATGCACTGTATATTTATTATTGGGGGTATGGCAGTATGTGTCGCTAGTAAAATGAAACAGTGACTTTACATTTACATTTTTCTTGTAGGTAACTTACAAGTAACGGTTACATAGATAGTCCATCATTACTTGATAAAATATTTTATGCATGTTTGGTCAAACATTCGTAACCAAACATTTCAATATCTTCATTTTTTATTCAGAATTTTATTTTAACTACACTTATTCTTAATATATATATTATATTTTTACTTTGCTATACTTGTGCTTGAAATTGGGTTACAATACTCGTGATATAGCCCCTATTTATTTCCATTGAGACTGTAGTGAGTATTTATTATCACCTTGTAACCCTAATTATTACCTATAGTATTTAATAGTCTATTTACTGATACATGCCATATTTCATATTCCGATGCAAAATAAATGTGCATTCCTTGTATATATCTTCTTTTATTTTCCTATTGGTTACGTCGTGCTTTTTGACAGCCTGGAGAATAATAGATATAAATGTGTTTGTAGTCTGTTTTGTCTTGTTTCTTTGATTTTGCCATTTATCAATCTGTACATGTAAGAGATCGACATCCATGAAAGTTGTTCAAAAGACATGTATTTCATTGATACTCCTACCTAATAATTTCAATAACTGGTTTATATTTTTACAGGTTAGCCCAGTGCATGCCAAAGCTCCACGAAAGCTCACCATGCATGATTTAGTGCATGATCTTGCAAAAATAATTGCTGGTGATGAAGTCCTTGTTATGGACGCCAACAAACCAACAACATGGGACAAAGCTAATGAGCATTACTGTCGACATGCACAGTTGGTCAACTACCATAACCAAACCGAGATTTTTAAACATATACCTTGCAAGATTAGAACCCTCTATTTTAGAGAATGTCCTGAAATGCGACTTCCCCAAAAGGCATTCTCTCAATCCAAGTACATACGTGTGTTGGACCTAAGTGGACAGTCCGCTGAAGAGCAATCTACTCCAAGCAGTCCAGTCCTGCCTTCTTCTATTTGTCGATTGATGTTGCTGGGGTATCTTGATGTCTCAGGCTTTCCTATTATATCCCTCCCTAAATCTTTCCACACACTTCAAAATATGCAGACTCTACTTCTCTCCAATTGCTCTCTTGAAATATTGCCTACCAACATTGGTAGCCTCCAAAAACTTTGTTATCTGGACCTATCAAGGAATAGTAACCTTAATAAGCTACCGTCATCAGTCACGGACCTTGTTGAGCTATGTTTTCTAAACCTATCTGGATGTGCTAAGCTTGAAGAGTTGCCTGAATCAATGCACAACCTTAAATGCTTACAGCAACTAGATATGTCAGGTTGTTGTGCTCTTCAAAAGCTAACTGATAAATTTGGTAGCCTTCCTAAACTCTCATTAGTAAACTTGTCAGGTTGTTCAATGCTAACCAAATTACCAGACGGCCTTAACCTGGAGTTTCTAGAGCATCTAAACCTGTCAGATTGCCATGAGCTAGAAAAACTACCAGAAGATTTTGGAAATCTTGATAGACTTGAGGTTTTGGACATGTCTGACTGCTACAGGGTTGAAGTGCTACCAGAAACCTTTTGCCAACTTAAGCATTTGAAAGACCTTAATCTTTCAGACTGCCATGGCCTTAAACAACTCCCTGAACGCTTTGGTGATCTTTACGAGCTCCAGTATTTGAACCTCACAAGTTGTTCTAAGCTAAAGTAATTGCCTCAGTCATTATGCAACATGTTGAATTTGAAGCATCTCAATTTGTCATATTGCATAAGGCTTGAAAATCTTCCATCTTTGTTTGGTGACCTTCGTCTTCAAGTCATGGATCTTACTGGTTGTTACAATCTGTGTGACTTGCCATATAGTATCAGTAATATGACTAGTCTCACCTTGCTTAAGTTTGCTACAGGAGTACAACATGTGTTAGATAAGGCTCAAACTATCAGAAAGTGTTTAAATTTGCTTGACACTGTAGAACATGATGTGCATGAGATAAAAAATGGTGATTACAGCAGTATAGTGGAGCTTGGGAGACGGCGTTGTCGTGAGCTGTATGTTAGACATCTTGAAAATGTTGAGCGGCTGGAAGATGCAAGGAAAGCTAACTTGCGTGATATGTCTGAGCTTCGGTTGCTAATGCTCTACTGGGAACTTGATGGCACAAGAAACGTGCGCGAGGATAAATTGATGCTATAGAATCTCACACCTCCTCGAACTCTTGAATACTTTATGTTGGACGGGTACATGTGCTAGGATTTCCCTATATGGATGTCTGACATCTCCTCCTATCTCCCTTATCTCCTCTACCTAAGACTCTCTAACTTAGGCTGTGTTTAGATCCAAATTTTGGATCCAAACTTCAGTCCTTTTCCATCACATCAACTCGTCATACACACACAACTTTTCAGTCACATCATCTCCAATTTCAACTAAAACCCAAACTTTGCCATCAACTAAACACAGCCTTAGAAACATGCGATTCTCTTCCTGCATTTGGGCAGTTGCCAAACCTAAGACATTTTAGTATGAAGGACATGACCAACATTAGGAAAATTGGCAAGGAATTCTTTGGAGAGGAAGGAAACTGTAAGAAATTAAGAGTTATTTCGTTGGAAAGAATGGCTAACTTGGGAGAATTGTGGACAACACGGTCCGGAAAAGATGACGAAGAATTCTTAATCCCTAATTTGCATTATTTGAAGGTAGTTAAGTGTCCAAAGTTGAGTTTCCTACCATACACCCCAAGAAGCATTAACTGGACGGTAGTGACCAGGTGTTGCCAGAAGCCCAGAACGAGGATTCGGGAGCCTTGCATCTTCCACTCTTCCTTTTTGTGTGACCATAAAAAACTGTCACTTTTCCCATGACAGGTGGGGCAGACTTCAGCACCTTGCTACTCTTGAGATCTTTCAAGGTCGTGGCTGCAGCGGCTTGCGGACCTTGCCAGACGCCATTCAGTGCTTGCTCTCTCTCAGAGAGCTATATTTGGAGTCGTGGGAGGACTTGGAAATATTGCCAGAATGGCTGGGGCAGCTCGTTTTCATGAAAAAACTTGTCATCAGAGATTCCCCAAAGCTGACTCTTCTACCTGAAAGCATGGAGAACCTAACCGCTTTAAGAAAACTAGAGTTGGAGGGATGCGAAGGGCTGGAGATACTGCCAGAAGGGCTGGGGCAGCTTACCTCCATGACAAAACTTGTCATCAAAGATTGCCCTAAGATGACTCTTCTACCTGAAAGCATGGAGAACCTTACTGCTCTCATCGAGCTGCAATTGGTGAGATGCAAGGGGCTGGAGACACTACCAGAAGGGCTGGGGCTGCTCATTTCCCTGGAAAATCTTTACATCTACGATTGTCCCAAGCTGAAATCTCTTCCTAAAAGCATACAAAACCTTACCGCTTTAAGACAACTGTGGTTGGAGGGATGTGAAGGTTTGGAGATATCACCAGAATTGTTTGGCCACCAGCTCACTTCCCTAAAGGTCGTTAGAATCCGGGGTTGTCCCAATTTGACATACTTGCCTGAAAGCACAAAGAATCTTACGGCCCTTGAAGTGCTATGGTTGGGAGGGTTCAATAGCTTACCGGAATGGATAGGGCAGTTCATTTGTCTGAAAGATATTCGCATCCTTGATTCCCCCGACATGACATTTTTGCCGGAGAGCATACGGAACCTTACCAGCTTGAAGGAACTACACATTTGGAACTGTCCAAGACTGATTGAGAGGTGCCAAGGGGAGGATGCCAGCAATATTTCTAACATCCCTAGAATCGTATTACATGGTGAAATATTCATACCGGGACAAGCATTCCAAGGATCAAAGGTATGGAACCTCCAAAAACCCAGTAATACTTCTCTGTTCATTTCATATATCTAGTAATGTATGGCTTCATTTGCATTTTCTTCAACAGTACATTTGATGACCTAGGAATTCAGCAAATAATATTTATCTTCTCTATGATATATGTTATTCTTAGGTGCTATCTCTTAGTTGTGCAATTAGTTCAGTTCTCTTGCATGCCAAGTTAGTGTGTTGTGTGCCTGTGATGCCTCATTTGAGTACTGCCTAGTGTACGAATACTTTGTGTTAACGGGGATTAACGGATCCCTCGCTAGCTGTGCATGTTTTTGAATTGTCAGTTTTTTTCCAACTTGTGATATTTTCGGCAGCAGGTGTGATTCGTATTAATCATTTAATCGTATGTCATTATTTCTGCAGAACACGGCAGAGTGTGGGCATTCTTCTCAGGACAGAGAACATAAACAAGAGAGACAAGACGAAGAAAAGCTCTACATGCATGTCTATTCCAGTGATTTCTGAATATGCTGCCATCTTAAGGTAACTATATCGCAGCCCCCGTACTGTGTTTCTTTGGTTGTTCCTCTCATTTACGAATAGAGTGATTATTGTTCCCTTCTGCTTTAAACCATGTTCTATCCTATCAGTTTTCACTTGCTACTCATGTTGTAGCACATTTGGCATCTCTCCAGTAATGACTAACCGAGTAGCTTGCTCTCAGGGACTGAAGCTTTAATTTGTATTGAGTTCTACCTTTATACATTGCGTTTCCAGTTCACCATAAAGAACATAGAACAGAACAAATAATCACATGATGATTCAACTGTTAGAGCAAGTCTAATAGTATAGCCCATTGCTAGCTCCAATTCATCTGTAGCCAATCTAATAGCCAGTTCATACAATAGTTGTTTACTATACTATTAATATATGGTCCCACCTGTCATACACACAGTGAGTCCGTGCTGCAGCTGGCTACAGATTTGTAGCCCGCTGCTCTTCTCTTTCATCGTTTATCTCATTAAAATATGCTTATAGTTGGCTAATAGCCTGCTATTGTACCTGCTCTTAAGATGCAATGGGCTTTGTGTGGCAGCGAATTCGAACAGGCCTTTGCTCTGGGCCGTTTCGAGAATCAACAGATTCTTGTCCTAAATGGATTGGCCATTTTCCCCTTCGACTATGTGAGCTTGCCCTACCTAATTCATGTGTATCATATCAGTGAACTGTAGGATTTAATTTGTGCAGTTGTACGCACGTAATCCAAGTATATAACTTGAAATAATAACGAACAAATTATAGTTATCAAATGAACAAATCCATGTATATATAACTTCAGTCAATCAGAATGGTCAAATACCACTGGCTGCATAACCAGGAAGTAGAACTACTGTAGCTAGCTGTACAACAAAATAGATTCAGAACTTCAAATCACTATACTAATCAACCATACTTATATCAATAAGCAAGCGCTTTTTTTTATATAGGATAAGCAAGCTTTGACCCTTGATCTTACATAAAAACTCAACAAGATCCCAACTACTGCTCATTGCATGTCAGTACCTTTTACATGCAACCACACAACTCAGCTACAATACCATCAAGATGGCTATGAATTCCCAAGCATTTATTCTCGTCATCATCCTCTACATTTTTGTGCAGGTGCAAGCTTCTTCATCTCCTACAATCCAAGCCTTGGTAGCTCCAATCACCAAGCACACCAAGACTGGGCTCCACACGCTCTCCATCTCCAACAAGAAGTACCTGCTTGACCTCTCCGGACAGCTACTGTGGTCACCGTGCTCACCCTCCCACCCCACCGTCCCGTGCTCCTCCGGCGAGTGCGCCGCCGCGTCGGGGGCGCACAAGTACTGCAACAACGGAGGACGCACGTGCACCGCCCGCCCGACGAATCCGGTGACGGGCGAACGCGCCGTCGGCGACCTCACGCCTCGCTGACATCGTCGCCAACGCCACCGACGGCAAGACGCCGACCTCGGAGGTCACCGTCCGGGGCGTGGTCTCGTCATGCGCGCCGGGCAGCCTCCTCAGGTCGTTCCCTGGCGGCCGGCGACGCTGGCCTCGGCCGTGGCGGGGTGAGCCTGCCGACCCAGCTCTACTCGAAGCTGTCGCTTAAGCGGCAGTTCGCCGTCTGCCTGCCGAGCACGGCGGCCGCGCCCGGCGTCGCGTTCTTCGGCAGCGGGCCGTACAACCTGATGCCGCCGACGCTGTTCGACGCGAGCACCATCCTCTCCTACACCGACCTGGTCCGGAGCCCGACGAACCCCTCGGCGTACAGCATCAAGCTCCGGGGCATCGCCATGAACCAAGAAGCGGTCCACCTCCCTCCCGGCGCGCTCAGCCGCGGCGGCGGCGTGACGCTCGACACGGCCGCGCCGTACACCGTCCTGCGCCGCGACGTGTACCGCCCGTTCGTCGCCGCGTTCGCCAAGGCGACGGCGAGGATACCGCGTATGCCGAGCGTGGCCCCGTTCGAGCACTTCTTCAACAGCAGCGCGCTGGGGTTCACCAGGGTCGGCTACGCGGTGGCGCCGATCGACCTCGTGACGTCCGGCGGCCGGAACTGGACGGTGTTCGGGTCGAACTCGCTGGCGCAGGTGGCGGGCGACACGGCGTGCTTGGCGTTCGTCGACGGCGGGTGGGCGGCGCGGAGCGCGGTGACCGTGGGCGCGTTCCAGATGGAGAACAACTTTTTGCTGTTCGACGAGGCCGCGTCCAGGCTAGGCTTCAGTGGCACCCTCTTCTTCATCCGGACTACCTGTGGCAACTTCAACTTCGCAAGAAACTAAAATCAGCTCACTGTTTGCCACTATAATTCAAATTTCAAAATAAGGATATAATTCTAAATTCTCGCTTGTTGTCGACTTGTCGTGACCATTTGTAACTTTGAATAAGAGCTTGTATTGGTGAGACATTGGTCGCTTGAACTAAGATACAAGCATTACAGTTGTACAGTGTTGGGACCAAGTGGCTATCTTGAATGATCGTGAATGCGTTTTGCTTTAACAAGTAATAGTAGCTTTTTTTTTTCTCTTTTTGTAGTCAAACTAGACCATAATGCATCTGATTCGATTTGTCTTGGCAAAGTGAGATGATAAGGTTAATGGTCCCATGGCGTGTTTGAGGAGAAGACTCTCTGTGTCGGCGCGGCACTGTCTGTTCCTGCGCGAGAAGATGAGATGAATTTTCGTTAAGAGCTTTATGTTGTTTGTGCTGTGTATGCACCGTTGACTCTGCCGCATCTTGCTCGGTACTCTATCGCAAGATCCGACATGGTAGCAGCTCTGAAGTCTGAACCCCCAATAATCAATCCAGATTTTCCAGTTGTGGTGAGAGATCGAGATGCGTTCGAGATGCCTGCACTGCGTTATGGCGTTCGTTGAGATCAGAACAATCTGCTTCGTTGTACATTCTTGAGATCAGGAAAGACCGGCCTGTTTGGAAGGCATTTTTTCGGCTTACTGCACATTTGTAACCTGCAGCCCTTCAAGTTCAAAGCAGACGCTGAATAAACCCAATCTCACTAGTGTCAAATTCTGTGTCCTGCTTCTGCAATTCTGGCTGATCCCCTGTGTCCTGAGTGTCAAATTCAGGCTGCTACACCAACTTCCCTACCCTACAAAAACTGCAGTGAATAAACAGTCGTTGAATCAAACAAAAGGAAAACGTCCGTGACAAAGAAACGTCCCACTGTACCACATTACCATCAACAAAATTCCAGATTTGCGTCCAAACCAAGTGACCAAGCTGGACTCTCTCTTCTCGCCAGGAGACAACTCGACGTCGTCGCAGTTTGCCTTTCTGGAGTCCAGCCTGGTTGCAAAACGTGTGGTATTTGCAGCTTCACTTCATCACGTGTACTATAAATACGAAGAAGTGGACGCATCGCAGCAAGACACACAAGCTTAGCTACGTACACAGCCATCATCCATCTCGTCCAAGATGCCGCCACGACACGGCAACCTCGTCCTCGCCGCCGCGCTGCTCGTGCTGCTGGCGTCGCCGCGGCCGTCGTGCGCCGCCGCGGCGCCCCGTCGTCGGGACCCCGTGGTGGTCCCCGTCACCAGGGACCCGGCCACCTCGCTCTACACCATCCCCGTCAGGTACTACGACAACCTCGTCCTCGACCTCGCCGGCCCGCTCGTCTGGTCGACGTGCGCCGCCGACCACCTGCCGGCGTCGCTGTCCTGCCAGGACCCGACGTGCGTGCTCGCCAACGCGTACCGTGCCCCGACCTGCAATGTCACGGGCGGCGGCGGCGGCGGCGACTGCAGCAAGAACGTTTGCACGGCGTATCCGTACAATCCGGTGACCGGGCAGTGCGCCGCCGGGAACCTTGCCCACACGAGGTTCATCGCCAACACCACCGACGGCAAGAACCCGCTGAGCCAGGTCTCCGTCAAGGCCGTGGCGGCGTGCGCGCCCAGGAAGCTCCTGGCGCGGCTGCCGCGCGGCGCCACGGGCGTCGCCGGGCTCGCCGCCTCCGGCCTCGCGCTCCCGGCGCAGGTCGCGTCGTCGCAGGGCGTCGCCGGCAAGTTCCTCCTCTGCCTCCCGAGGCTCGGGTACGGCCAGGGCGTGGCCATCTTCGGCGGCGGCCCGATATACCTCGGCGAAGGGCTGCCGGACTTCACGACGACGCTGGAGTACACACCGCTCGTCGCCAAGAGAGACAACCCCGGCTACTACGTCACCGCCAACGCCATCGCCCTCGACGACGCGCGGCTACCCCTCCCGCGCGGCGCGCTCGCCGCCGCCGGCGTCGCGCTGCACACCACCGTGCCGTTCGGCCAGCTCCGGCAGGACGTGTTCCGCCCGTTCGTCCGGGAGTTCGAGAAGGGCCTGAACCGGAGCGACGCGAAGGTCGCCGCCGTGGCGCCGTTCCTGCTCTGCTACAATGCGTCGATGCTGTGGAACACGCGGATCGGCTACTTTGTGCCGGCGGTGAGGCTGATGCTCGCCGGCGGGAAGAACTACACGATGACGGGGACCAACTTGATGGTGGACGTGAAGGGGGGCAAGGCGTGCCTGGCCTTCGTGGAGATGAAGTCCGGCGACGCTGGTTCGCCGGCGGTGATCCTCGGAGGGTTCCAGATGGAGAACATGTTGCTGCAGTTCGACTCGGAGAAGAAGCGGCTCGGGTTCGCGAGGCTGCCGTTCTACACGTCGTGCAGTAACTTCAATTTCACCAGGACTCAGTAGATAATTTACTTACTTACCACTGTTTCGCGGCCATGTAACTGTAACTGTAATGTCGGTGTCCGGCATGCCATATGCCCGTATCTGTCACCCATTTAAGAACTTTGATTTTAATATATATATAGTCCATCTACCATCTACATGCAGTATGGAACGTTCATGGTATCTGAAAAATCTTCCACGTGATGCGAATATTTGAAAGTGATATCGGATTAAACACGCTGATGAAATGTTCTTGGATTAATTTAGCCGTAAGATGGTATTTCAACGTGAAATTAAGGCCGTTTTGGGCCCTGAAATCTGGGCCTCACAAAAGCCTGCCTCACTACCTGACGTGATGCACAAAAGGCCCAGTTTGTACAGTTGGGCCTTTGGCCTACAGAGTCCACGAGAGCCCAGTTTGGCAGATCGAGTTCAAAATCCTCGGGAGAACACGCGGCCGCGCGCACCGGAATTCGCAGTGCTCCGCCCAATCGAGAGCCTCAAATCTCTACAATTTCAACGCGAATCCTACACGAAACCTGGGGATTTTCTTGGATGGCATCTGGCGCTCGCGCCGGTGGATGGATCTCGAACGGGGTGGAATTTCTCGAACCCATGTACGCGTTTGACTTGATGGAAATGGTTGATGCCTCCAGCTAGCGCGCATTGACCAAGATGCGATTTGTATGCTAGTGGGATCAACTAAACAATGCAGATCTCGTTGTTTTCAATGCGTAGAACTCTGTCACGACCTGGCAAGTTTTTTGGTCACTCAAGCAACCTTCGCTTGCACTCTGCGCTCAGAGTCATGAGCACCACCACTTCGGAAGTACTACGTGCTCGAAAATGTGATCACCGACATTGGGATACTCAATTCCATGGCTGTAATCACCCATGTGATGGAACAGAGTGACAATTAATGCACATGTAATAGCTGATAGCTTAGCTCACCCGAGCACACTAAACTGGCCTAGATCAAGATTGCTAACTAGATGTCATGGCGTGCTGGAGATAAAAACTGTTGATAATTTAGAAAACACCAGGTCTGGATCCCCAGCGATAGCAGAGAAATGTCACACGCATTCTGCTGTGCTGCACAGGTGCTGCGACGTACTGAGTATATAAACCATCACACTTGGACACACCAATGCACAGTGCTAGCTAGCTAGTTTGCCCAGGCTAATAACCAGCAATGTCGCTCCACCTCCTCCTCGCCGTCTCGCTCTGCGTCGCCTTGGCCTCGTCGTTGCCATGGGCAGCAGCTAGTGCCAATGGCAATGGCAATGGCAAGCCGCTTGTCGCGGCCATCACCAAGGACGCGGCGACCTCGCTCTACACCGTCCCCATCAAGGACGGCCGCCCGCTCGTCCTCGACCTCGCCGGCGCGCTCGTCTGGACGTCGTGCGCCGCCGCGCACCCGACGCTGGAGTGCCACCACCACTTCTGCATGCACGCGCACAGCTACCACCCGCCGGGATGCCCCCACAATGGCTATGGCCGCGCCGACGTCGAGGACCCGTTCCGGTGCAAGTGCACCGCCCACCCGTACAACCCCTTCTCCGGCGAGTCGGCGACGGCCGACCTGACGCGGACGAGGCTGTCGGCGAACGCCACCGACGGCAAGAACCCGCTCTACCCGGTGTCGTTCGCCGCCGTCACCTCCTGCGCGCCGGATTCCCTCCTCGCGAAGCTCCCCGCCGGCGCCGTCGGCGTCGCCGGGCTCGCGCGCACCAGGCTCGCGCTGCAGGCGCAGGTGGCGCGGTCGCAGAAGGTCGCCAACAAGTTCGCGCTCTGCCTCCCCAGCGGCGGCGGCGGCGACGGCGTGGCGATCTTCGGCGGCGGCCCGCTCTTCCTCCTCCCGCCGGGGCGTCCCGACGTGGCGGCGACGCTCGCCGGCGAAACTCCCCTCCACCGCAACAAGGATCTCCCCGGATACTTCATCTCGGCGACCAAGATCGCCGTGAACCAGGAGCAGGTGCAGCTCTACACCCAAGAGCCGCTCGTCGTCGAGCTGTGCACGAGGATCCCGTACACGGCGCTCCGGCCGGACGTGTACCGAGCGGTGGTCGACGCGTTCGCCAGGGCCACCGCCGGCCGGAAGCGCGTCACGCCGCCGGCGGCGGCGGCGGCGCCGTTCGAGCTGTGCTACGACTCGCGCGAGCTGGGGTCGACGCGGCTGGGCTACGCCGTGCCGCAGATCGACCTGGTGCTGGAGGGCGGCAAGAACTGGACGGTGTTCGGCGGCAACTCGATGGCGCAGGTGAGCGACAACACGGCGTGCCTCGCGGTGGTGAAGGTGAAGGGGGAGAAGGGCAGCCCGCCGCCGCCGGCGGCGATCATCGGAGGGTTCCAGATGGAGAACAACCTGGTGGTGTTCGACGAGGAGAAGCAGCGGCTCGGATTCAGCGGCCTGCTCTGGGGGAGGCAGACCACCTGCAGCAACTTCAACTTCACTCTCGCCGCCTAGATCGAGTCGATTCCTCGAGCTCATAGCTTGCATTTGCATCGGAGATGTGCATGCATTTTTTTTTTTGGCATTATTATTATTATGAGTTGTGATTTGTAACAAGTACATTTCGATGAATAATGGAGAATACCACAGATTTGTTACTGAGAGCCTGAAATCGAAGAGGAATACAGGAAAAAAAAATGTCAAAGCTTAAAGCGAAGTTACTGAAAGCCTGAAATCGAAGAGGAAAACAGGAAAAAAAAATGTCGAAGAAAAATGTCGAAGCTAAAAGCAAAGGGGAAAGCAAGGAAAAAAAATTGGGGTCTAAGCTCAGAAGGTGCATCATCTGTCCCGAATAATATTAGGTAGCGCGCCGGACCCGCCGGTGCTGGTGCTTTTCGTCATTGCTTGACGATGCAATCGCTACGTGCGGAACTATTTAAAATGGTCGATCGTAATGTGATTAAGCAGTACGGTACTAAACTCAACTCCGACGTTGCGAGGCATTTATGGGCCATGTTGGGCTTGGTTTAGTCCTGCCGTTCTGAGGCAACGATGGGCCGGGCCTTCCTTTCCAGTCCAATTGACAGAACGCGGTGGAATTGCCCTGCACACCTGAAGGAGTATCTACCACTTGGGGGGAAAGGCAGAAATGATGGTACACTTCGCAGATGATTGAGATTTGTGATTCACATGCTTAGTTAATTTGAACTAGCACTGTACTGTTTTTTTTCCCTTAAAGAAGGGGAGAGATCACGTTCAAGATTACTCCCTCGGTTCTAAAATAAGTGTAACTGCTGATGAATTCTAACAACCTGTCAAACCATGGATTGTTGAACTAGTCCCACAAACATAGCAAGCAATTCAAGCTGAAATGCAGCAGTTTACAGCGGTGTTCGTCTGGTACACATGCTACATGAACCCCATCAGGTCCTGCATTTTTTGTGGAAACAAAGTCCTGAATGACATATTGACCTTTCAGTTAAAAAAACCTTCCAGTTTTTAGCACCCCATATATCTGGTGAAAACACCAAGAGGAAGCGAGAATTTAGCATTAGCATCATCTGCTGTATTTTGCATCAGACCTTCAAATTCCAGACTAGGTGAGGACATCGATCCGGCGGTGGGAATGAGAACTGCTTTTCGCCAAGACGATTCTGTTCAACACATATGGGGCTAAACAGGAAACCCAACAGATAAGAAAGACATGTCGTCAGGATTCAACTTGTTGGAGAGATCTGTTAGACATCATTTACTAATTTTCTAAACTTTATGTCCTTCAGCTTTCTCTTATGCACTGCATTCAACTAGAAACTCGATCTGACCATGAATTGGATAAGTAGCCCGTGCAGATAACACCACTGCTCGGTGGTCTAAGACATTCAGGGCAGAGGAAGAGAGGAAGGTTATAGTCGATCGACTATATAGTGTATACGTTAGTGATCCTTATTTTTTCCACACATATGCATCAGATGTGCATCCATTTTTTTTTCATTATTATTATGAGTTATGTTTTGTTACAAGTACAATTCAATGAATAATGGAGAAAGGCCACAGATTTGTTACTGACTCAGAAATTTCTGAGATGTGATCAATGCATCGCTGAAAGCCTGAACCCGAAAAGGAAAACAGGAAAAAAAAAAAAAGAAGGTAAAAGCTGAAAGCTTGAAACCGAAGGGGAAAACAAAAAATCGTCAAAGCTCGGAAGGCACACCATCTTGTCCTGAATGGTTCAATCAGGTAGACACACCGGACCCGCCGGTGTTGGTGCTTTTCGTCATTGCTTCGTTGCAATTGCTACGTGCGGGAGTATTTAAACAGGTCGGCCATAATGTGATTAAGCAATACGGTACTAAAAAAAGTCTAGTGCGCCAAATCGAAGCGACTGCCAGGGCTTCCGGTTGGGCCGGAAGGTGACATCCAACAGAGACAACTCAGACTTAGTTAGGCTGGGCTTAGCCCTGCCGTTTTGAAGCAACGATGGGCCGCGCCTCTTCAAAAAAAAAAAAAAGATTTTTCCATTTCCAGCCCAATTGTGAGAAGTGTTGGATGTGGTACGGGCTACGACACACTACAGCATACACGAATTATCAAATTTATTTATTGACCCGTAAATGTATACTACGAAGATTAACAGCCCCATCGCAAAACGATGTATTTACAAACGAAAAAAAATTTATAAATAAACTTTTATATATGTGTTCTTAGCGATATAAAATCAAAGGCTGAAAATAAACTTCGATAAAAAACCCTAAAATCAACTTCAAATTTAAGATTGAAAAATCAAAATTTGGCTGATAAGAATAATCATAAGCACAAGCGAAAAGATAAGGCCGTAAGATTAAGTGTAGGCATACAAAATGAGAAAATCGTCAACACATGATTAATTGAGTATTAATTATTATTATAAATTTAAAATTGATTTTTTTCAAAATATATTTGAAAGCAAAACAACTTTTACATAAAAAGCTTCCGCATAATACACGGTGTTTCAACCGTTTGAAAAACGTGCTAATGAAAATTAAGGTAAAATCTAATCTTAATAGTAAAAGAACGGGGCTGCAACAACTTCAACTTCTCTCTTGCGGCCTAGATCGCATCAGATGCTAAAGTTAAAAGTCATTATCAATACATACTGGACTTGAAAATTGAAGAGGAAATCACCAGATGCTGTCAAATCATCCTGGGATTGAAGAAAAAAATTCCTAGATTACGTCAGATGGATACTGAAGTCGTTGTCAAAAATGCATATTGAAATCGAAGGTAAAAAAATATGTCAAAGCTCAGTGGTGCACAATCTCTGTCCTAAATGATCAGGTGAATACGCCGGACCCGCCAGCGTTGGTGCATTTCGTCATTGCTCGGCAATGTACTTGCTCCATGCCGGACTATTTAAACCGGTCGGACATAATGTGATTAAGCGGTATGGTACTAAAAACGTAGCGAGTGTGCGTGCTAGGGGTCCCTCGTAGGGTATAACAACCAATGGCCCAAGTCTGATATAGGCTTTACTAGGATGAGCTTAGTCCGACCGTTGTGAGGTCACATTGGCTTGGCTTAGTTTGACCGTGTTGAGGCAATGATTTACAGGGCTTTTCTTCTCACAAAAAAAGAAAAGAGAGACCGCTTCATTTCCAGCTCAATTTACAGAAGTGTTTTTTTTTAACGGTCAATTTACAGAAGTGTTTGATATGGCACTCAAGTAAATAGGCCATATATAGGGTCTTTAACTGGAGGAAAGTACTCCAGAAGGCTGTATATCGTAGGTGCACTTTGCATTCTATGAGTTGTGTTCTGTTACAGTTTTCCCGACAGATGGTTTCAAAAAATATAAAAGAAACAATTTTTATTTTATGAATTGTGATTTGTTACCATTTTTTGACGAATGATTTCAAAAGATAAGAATGCGAAAGGGAATAAAAAAAACTTATGAAAGCTCAGTAGCGCACACGTCCTTAAGTATATGGAGAATGCACTGGACCCACCAGCGCTGGTGCTTTTCGTCATTGCTTGCGATAGGTTACATTGGAGGACTATATAAAGTGGTCGTGCATGATGTGATTAAGCGGTGCGGTACTAAAGAACGCGACGAGTAAAAGGTCGAAGCCATATGGCATGGGCTTGAAGTTGGGCCGGAATGTATGAGTGGAAGGGCCTTCTGTTGGCTCGGCCATCAGCTCAGCTGGGCTGTTTTCCATTGTATTATCCTGTGGGAGCTTCAACTATCTGAGTAATCAACCTGTTTTCTTGAGTTCTACTCCCTCGGGGACGAAAAGGAAGAAGTCAGAAAATGAGTTGGAGTCATTATTTTGTGTGTATACCCGACAAGATGGCTGAGGCAGTGAGGTGTAGTACGTGATTCACATGCTTGATTCATTTCATCTATATTTGAAACAAATAAAATAAATTCGCGTTTATAGTTCTATAGAACTAGGACACTCGAATCTCGATCGAGCCCATCCACGTGCCGACTGCCCACGAGTCAACTTCGTTTGCCGACTCCGATGTAAATCACCACCGTGCAACAACGGCATGGCTCGTTTTTCTTTCCTATGCATGGTGCATTATATTTCCTCTCTGCAATACTATTTGCCATCGGTCACGTTCACGTGTATATATGCCACCGTCACGCCTTCTCCAGGGCTAATTTATTCGCCGTGCATGCATACATGATGCTCACATTAAAGCACGTGTAACGGTGTAAGCATCTGGCGATTGCATATTAATTTGCATGGCGAAGCTTCCAATTGAATGATACAAAAATTGAAAACAAAAAATTAGTACTTACCACCTGACAGGCCACGACCACTAGCTCGATCTATATAAAGAGCAAACCATGCATTCATCAAATCACATCAGATTACCACACACTAATCACGATTAGCCTAACAAAACTCACGTACATATATACACGGTACACCATGTCGTCGCCGCAGGCCAAATCCAAAGGCAAACCGCTTCTCCTGGTGGTCATCTCCTTCCTCGCCGTGTTGCCGTGGCACACGCTAGCAAGCGGCGGCGGCGGCGGCGGCAAGCCCCTCGTCACGGCCGTCACCAAGGACGGCGCCACCAAGCTCTACACCATCGCCGTCAAGGACGGCCACCCCCTCGCCCTCGACCTCTCCGGCGAGCTCGTCTGGTCGACCTGCGACGCCTCCCACTCCACCGTCCTCCCCTACGAGCGCGAGTGCGTGGAGGCCAACCGCTACACGCCGCCGAGCTGCTGGATGCAGTACGGCGGCGCCGGCGGCGACTACCGCTACGGCAACAAGTGCACGGCGCACCCGTACCACGGTGTCACCGGGAAGTGCGCGCCGGGGGACCTGACGCGCACGGCGCTCGCCGCGGACGCCACCAACGGCAGCAACCCGCTCTACCCGGTCACCTTCCCGGCCGTCGCCTCCTGCGCGCCGGGCTCCCTCCTCGCCTCGCTCCCCGCCGGCGCCGTCGGCGTCGCCGGTCTCGGGCGATCCGACCTCGCGCTGCACGCGCAGGTCGCGGCGACGCAGAACGTCGCCAAGAAGTTCGCGCTCTGCCTCCCGAGCGTCGCCGTCTTCGGCGGCGGCCCGTTCGTCCTCATCTTCCCCTACTCGCGGCCGGACATCATGCAGAAGCTGTCCTACACCGCGCTCCGCCGCAGCCCGGAGCTCGCCGGCGGCAATGGCGGCGGGTACTACATCACGGCCAAGAGCATCGAGGTGAACCACCACCAGGTGCCACTACCCAACCACGGGGCGCCACTCGTCGTCCAGCTGAGCTCCATGGTTCCGTACACCGAGCTCCGCCCTGACGTGTACGGCCCGTTCGTCAAGGCGTGGGACGAGATCCTGCAATGGCCGAAGAAGGTGGCGCCGCCGGTGGCGCCGTTCGAGCTGTGCTACGAGAGCCGGACGATCGGCTCGAACCGGCTCGGCTACGCCGTGCCGGACATCAACATCAACCTCGAGGACGGCGCGGCGTGGTACATCTTCGGCGGCAACTCGCTGGTGCAGGTGGACGACGCCACGGCGTGCTTCGCGTTCGTCGAGATGAGGCTGGAGAAGGCCGGAGCCGGGTACGGCGGCGGCGGCGCGCCGGCGGTGGTGATCGGCGGGCACCAGATGGAGCACAACCTGGTGGTGTTCGACGAGGAGAAGCAGCAGCTCGGCTTCAGTGGCCTCCTCTTTGGGCTCCAGACCACCTGCAGTAACTTCAACTTCACTGTCGCTGCCTAATGGTTTACAGTTACACTTATAGATGGCCAAAAGGCCCGCCCGGCACGGCCCGGCCTAGGCACGGCCCACCAGCCATCGGGCCGGCACAGCCCGATCGGCACGTCGTGCCGGGCCATGCCGGCCCATGGGCTGCGCCTCCCGCCCAGGCACCGCCCAGGCTGGTGGGCCGTGCCGGGCGGCCCGAAGGCGCGGGTGGCCCATCGTGCCTTTTTTAAATAAGTCTATTTTTAGTCTCTGACTGTGACATATATATAGCGAAAATAAGTCTATTTTCCGTCCCTCCACTTTGGGCTGTGACATATATATAGTGAAAATAAGGCTATTTTCCATCCCTCCTCTTTGGGCTGACATATATATATATATATATATATATATATATATATATATATATATATATATATATATGTGTGTGTGTGTGTGTGTGTGTGTGTGTGTGTGTGTGAAATAAGTCTATTTTTCTTCCCTATCTTTCGACCGTGGCAAATAATATGTCTATTTTTACTCCATATTGTTTATGTGTCGGGCTTGGCCTGCGGCCCATCGTGCCGTGCCAGTGGAGAGGCCCAGGCATGGCCCGGTGGTCGGGCCGGGCCGTCGGGCCTCGGGCCTTTTGGCCATCTATGCTAGCATGTGCATTTCTGTAGTTTTTCTTACTAAAATTGAATAAGAGAACCATGTGTCCACTGTGATCAGCCATCTAGCAATGCCTTAAATTGAATAAGAGAAGAATAAAATTGGAGTGCTCGTAGATTGTTGTGAGCCATTTACTTGAGTGTGCTCGTAGTGCTCATAAAGGTCGTGCTGGTTTGCTTGGATAAGGATTCATTGCAATTTTCCTTTAAAAAAATTCATTGCGATTTCGTATTTGCTAATACTTCAGATCGATCGATCAATCTTCTATTACCTTCAGATCAACACAAGAGCATGTGTGCTGTCAGTGCACATATTATCACTTCTATGGAATACTCGAAAACTCAAATCATCCCTTAAGAAAATATTCCCTTATTTTTGCATGTCATTTAAAAAGGCATCAAAAAATTTAAAAAAAATTAGTAGAATAGATCAATATGCTACTTCACAAACATGCAAATTCAAATTCAATTTACACAAGTAGAAACAAAAATAACAAATTTGACTATGAATAGAACATGTAATTCACGGTTAAATTTTTTATTTTTGTTCTTGTATAAGTCAAATTTTAATGCAAAACGACATATCATATATTCATATATCTTGAAAAAAAATTTAATTATTTTTAATAACTTTTTGGATGTTATGTACAAAACGAGATGATGTCCTCTCGAGACAAAAAATCCATTTCTGAATTCTCGTTCAATCTCAAAATAAACTAACATAATGTGTTATATCATGAATGTATTAGATTTGTTTATCGTGGATTGGAGGAGTAGATCGAGGAGTGAAGCTTCACACGATCAGCGGCTTTGGAATACATGCTTGCTGCAGACACGTGCAACCTTGCGCAGAATCTAACGGGCTTTGCTGCCCGGGTTTTGCCTAAACCGGCAGCTAGCTCATCTTTGATTGCAAAATTTGACCTCTTCACCTTGTGATTATCCAAGTCAGCCAATCTTATCGCAAGTCACATTAGTCAACCGTGGGGAGAAGTGTTGTATATACCCTGCAGGCTGCAGCATGCATGCAACTTCAGTTCAGGCTGACTTACCACGTCTATGACTTTGCGAGCAATGCAATTACCATATATGGCTGCGTGCGCTTCAAAATAATCAGAGTCAACTACAGTACATTTACGGATTTACCGACTTACGTACGTGCAATCCATCGAAATCTTGCACACGGTAATTGACCAAACTCGCTCTATATATATAGTGATCGAACTCACTCTCGAAATCAAGGTGTAATCCGAGTTAAAAACCAAGCAAAAGTACAGTGTCATGTCGATGTTACGCTGCAACTTATCGCTCGTCCTCTCGCTAATCCTATTGGCGTTGCCACGGACGCTAGCTAGTGATGCGTACCAAGCACCAAGACCAAGGCCAATACTTGTCCGGATCACCAAGGACGCCTCCACCTCGCTCTACACCATGTCCATCAAGACGGGCGCGCGCCTCGTCCTCGACCTCGGCGGCCCGCTCCTCTGGTCTACGTGCCTCGCCGCGCACAGCACCGTCCCGTGCCGCTCCGACGTGTGCGCCGCCGCGGCCGTCCAGGACAACCGGTGGAACTGCAGCTCGAGCACCGACGGCCGCGGCGGCGCCGGCCTGTGCGCGTGCTCCGCCTACCCGTACAACCCGCTCAACGGCCAGTGCGCGCGTGGGGACGTGACGACGACGCCGATGCTGGCGAACGTCACCGACGGCGTGAACCCGCTGTACCCCGTGGCGTTCCCGGTGCACGCGGCGTGCGCGCCGGGCGCGCTCCTGGGGTCGCTCCCGTCGGGCGCCGTCGGCGTCGCGGGGCTGTCCGGTGCTCCCCTGTCGCTTCCGTCGCAGGTGGCGGCGTCGCTCAAGGTGGAGAGGAAGTTCGCGCTGTGCCTCCCCGGCGGCGGCGGCACCGGCGCGGCCATCTTCGGCGGCGGGCCGTTCCACCTCCTGGTGGTGCCGGAAGAGTTCGGCATGGTCTCGAACGGGCTCAGCTACATCAGCTACCTCAGGAACCCCAAGAACGGCGGCTTCTACCTCGACGTCGTCGGCATCGCCCTGAACCACCGCGGAGCGGACGTGCCCCCGGACTCCCTCGCCCTCGACGCCGGCACCGGCCACGGCGGCGTGATGCTGAGCACGGTGGCGCCGTACACCGCGCTCCGGCCGGACATCTACCGCGCCGTGATCGAGGCGATCGACGCGGAGCTACGCCTCATCGCGCGCACGCCGCCGTCGTGGCCGTTCGAGCGGTGCTACCAGAGGTCGGCGATGTGGTGGACGCGCGTGGGGCCTCCGCTCGCCACCGTCGACCTGATGCTCCGGAGCGGTGGTAACTGGACGTTCTTCGGCTCCAACATGATCGTGCAGGTGAACGAGGAGACGCTGTGCTTCGCGATCGTCGAGATGGGGCCGACGCCGGCGATGGACGAGTCGCCGGCGGTGATCATCGGAGGGTTTCAGCTTGAAGACAACCTGCTGGTGTTCGATCTGGAGAAGGGGAGGCTGGGATCGACTGGCCTGCTTTACTGGATCCGGACTACGTGCAGCAACTTCAACTTCAGCTGGGGGACTCCGTAGGCACGGTAGCGCGGGATTGAGATCCTATGCAGTCAAATATACGGTGTCTTTGTCATAGACATGTAGGTCTAGAGATCATCGGACTCATATATCAGTGACAAAGTCACGTGACTTCAACTGCAGAGGATTTTGATATGATAGCGCGAGGGATTAGCACTTTCGATATGGTTTAAAAAGTTTAGCGTTTCCACACCCACTTGAGTCTTGCAGTTAAATTTAGTGTGTCGTAGCGTAATTTGCCTAAATCCATTTCCTTTGTGTTAATGTGAAAACTGCAGGCATTTTGTTTCGCTGAAATCCATGGTCTTCCATAGTTAAATGCTCGGCTTCTCTGGTTTGAAGGTAGGCGGCAAGAAATCCAATTCAACGGTTTAAAATGGCCCCAAGTATCAAAGGCTTTTATCGGCCTATTGGGCCGGGCCGCGTCTGTAAAACGTGCTCACGTAGTCGAAGCTCTGGAAAAAAAAATCGATGTACTAGTACTCCATCAACAGCCTCGTGAGTCGTGACAAGCAGCAGTGAGTCGGCGACGTGAAGGTGTGATCCCCAAATAAAAATGGGCAAAACCGTGAACCACGTGTACTGGCGTTGCTACGCAAAGCTTCGAAACGAGGATCCATCCAAAAAAACCACATGGTCTGATCAATGCCACTACTACTCCATCGTCAGAAGAGCCAGAGCTGACCTGAGCACGCTAATCCAGCACGAGGTAATTGACCAAAAATAATTCTTGCTCCAACCCTTTTCTAACATTTAAAATATGTTTCAAAATGATCAATCACTTTCAATTCTACTCTATCCACCATCTCACATCTAACCGTACATTATTTATTAAGAACTATTATAGTTTTATTTCTTAAACTTTATACATGCTAAATAATCTAGAACAACAAGTATTTTAGGACATAGATAATTAAAACACACACTTCCTCTTCCATCCCGGTCGCAGTACGCACATCTATATTATGAGCAAAGGACATTGCCGACGTTGATCAAAGCCATTGAGGCCACCACCGATTCAGCGAGAATGACGTCGTTACGCTGCAGCAGCGCACGTGTGCTCCCATGGCTCGGACTCTCGCTTCTGCTCGCGTCACTGCCACCTCCGACCGCAATGGCGGCCACCGATCGCCGCCGCCCGACGCCGTCCAAGCCCATCGTGGCGCGCCTCGGCAAGGACGCCGCCACCTCGCTGTACACCGTCTCGGTCGGCGGGCCGCCGCTCGTCGTCGACCTCGCCGGCCCGCTGCTCTGGTCGACGTGCCCGCCCGCGCACCGCACGGTCCCATGCAGCTCCAGCGTGTGCAAGGTGGCGAACTGGTACCGGCCTCCGGCCAGCTGCCCGTACTCCGACGGCGGCCGGCCGGGCTCCGGCGACAGAGGGTGCGCCTGCGCCGCGTACCCGTACAACCCGGTGAGTGGGCAGTGCGGACGCGGGGACGTCGCCGCCGTGCCGCTCGCCGCGAACGCCACGGACGGCAAGAACCCGCTGTTCCCGGTGTCGTTCTCGGCGTTCGCGTCGTGCGCGCCCGGCGGGCTCCTGGCGTCGCTCCCGTCGGGTGTCGCCGGCGTCGCGGGGATGTCGAGGCTGCCGCTGTCGCTGCCGTCCCAGGTGGCGTCGTCGCTGAAGGTGGAGAGGCAGTTCGCGCTGTGCCTTCCGGCCAGCGGCGGCGGCGACGGCGCGGCCATCTTCGGCGGCGGGCCGTTCCAGCTCCTAGCGGCGCCGCCCATGGAGATCGCCGAAGGTCTCCGCCGCAACCCCGTGCCCCTCCTCAAGAACCCCAAGAATGGCGCCTACTACCTCCGCGTCACCGGCATCGCCGTCAACCTCGAGGCGGTGCCCATCCCGCCCCGCGCGCTCGACCTCGACGTCCGCCGTGGCACGGGCGGCGTCACGCTGAGCACCGTCGCGCCGTACACCACGCTCCGGCCCGACGTCTACCGCGTGCTGCTCGGGGCGTTCGACGCGGCCACGTCGGGTATCCCGCGCGCGGCGGCGGTTAGGCCGTTCGAGACGTGCTACCGGGCGTCCGCGCTCGGCACGACGCGGCTCGGCTTCGCCGTGGCGAACATCGACCTGGTGCTGGGCGGCGGCCGGAACTGGACGCTCCCCGGCGGCAGCTCGCTGGTGCAGGTGGACGAACAGACGGTGTGCTTCGCGTTCCTCGAGATGATGGGGATCTCGCCGGCGGCGGCCGACTCGCCGGCGATTGTCATCGGAGGTTTCCAGATGGAGAACAATCTGCTGCTGTTTGATCTGGAGAAGGGGACGCTGGGGATCAGTTCGCTGCTGTCCGGACTCCGTACCGGGTGCGGCGCCTTCAACTTCACCATGGGAAGTTCTTAAGATGAACTGATTTTGTACTTCCATTTTAGTAGTACTTCAGAAGTCCAGATGTGTGTAACTCACGTACTGTTGGTGGGTTAGCGATCGGAATAAACGACCAAACGGTAAGATCAACCAAATATTAATTACGGCTACAAACACAGTCTAATCCTTTGGGCCGAAGGAGGTTTTGAGAGCGTGGATTATAAGCTCTCGAGGGGACATCCCCTCATTGGCTTCTACAATCCATAACAATTTGTGAAGATAGATTAATATGTGATATATCACTACACAAATATGTAAATTAAAACATGACTTCTACAATCCATAACAAAAATAATAAATTAAACTGTGAATAGTATACACATACTCACAATCATATATTTGTTATTTTTGCTATGGATTATAGAAGTCATATTTTAACTTGCATGTTTTTGTAGTGATACATCACATATTAATCTATCTTCACAAATTTTTTCATATTTTTTATGACTATTTGGATAGCGTGCATTTTTACGACTGTTTGACTATTTTTTAAAACAGTTTCCGAGGTTTTGACGAACTTGTTTGGGACGCAAGAGTTTTTCTCAATTTGTACAGGATTTAAACCGTTCTATTTGACAATGCCTCTTCTCTGAAAAAAAACTGTTTATTTTGTTTTATTTTGTTTATTTTGCAAAATTCATATGACATCTTTGCCTAACATTTAAATGCAACCCTTACTACTGAATTTTGCAGTGTGATACCCGTCAAAAAAATTTCGCAGTGTGATGTGTGAGGAATGGAATGTACACCTTGAATGCTCGGGCTCCGGATTCAGCTTAGAAGGCACTTCATAAACAGATCCTTGCGACGGCAGATTCCTTCAGTCTTTTGCATGTTTGATACTTTGATGCATCGTTGAGACAGTTTTTGTACCCACTGAGCATTTTCTTGAGTAGTTTTGTCATATGAAAGTGTAGTAATATATTGTTCCTGATGTTCATGTCACAACCGTAGCAAGTTTTCTTCTGCGAGCATTGCTCGGATGATCTGATCTAATCTAATCTGACGATGTAGCTTAGCTAACTACAAACATCTCTCTGAAGAACAATTCAAAATCCATATATACTTGAGCATCAAGCTTGAAAAATTCCAAAAAAATTCACAAGATAGGTTAATATGTAATATATCACTTCACAAACATGCAAGTTCAAATTCGACTTCTACAAGTTGTAACAAAAATAATAAATCAAACTCTAACTAGTATACGTATATTCACAGTCAAATTTGTTATTTTTGTTATAACTTGTAGAAGTCGAATTTGAACTATAACAAATTTGACTATGAATATACCTATACTAGTTAGAGTTTGATTTGTTATTTTTGTTACAACTTGTAGAAGTCGAATTTGAACTTGCATGTTTGTAAAGTGATATATTACATATTAACCTATTATGTCAATTTTTTTGAAAAATTTTCACAACCATTTAGATGACGTGCAAGAAACGGGTGGATGTCCAACCGAGTGTTTAAAACAGTTTCCTGTGATTGCCATATGACACTCTCACACATATTGCATTGAGATCAGACGAGCGCGGAATGAGGATCGCCTAACCGTTCCAAAAAAAAAAGAGGATCGACGTTTTCCCAGCCGAAAAATGGGGTCGGAGTTTTAGTCTCCGAACCATTGGCGGTATATTTTCATTTTGTCCTTTTCATTTTTCCATCTCTCTTCGTTAATTTTTTTTTCCCAATCTCTCGTTCCATCAGCACATCATCAGGATGAACGTTTTCCTCCGCGGGAAGCAATCTGGACCGCTGAAATTTGATCGAACGGTCAGGACATGCCCAAATTATATTACACAGGACCCACGTTTTACACCGAATTAAAGCCCAGGCTCATGAAGTTAGGTCCGGTCTAGTACAGCTGGAGCTATAGCCCAACTCACCTTAAATGATAGTAGAACTGAATGGAGCTCTCACAAAATGAAAAAAAAAAAAGTAGAGCTGAGCTTAGCATGCTTCATAACTTTATTTCAGATTCAACTTCTGTATCTAGATTTAAAAGTTGGAGCTGAAACAAATAGACCCTTAATCAACCCAACACCAGCACACCGCCACCCGTTCACACGATCTGGACCGTAGAAGCTTGATCCAACGGTCCATGGTCCATGGATAATACTGAATTGCGAGTTCGTGACAAACGTGACTAGCTAGTGAGAGGTGCTGAGAATCGAAGCTGGTGAGTGTCACGACTAACAAGAATAATATCATATCCTTCCCAGATATCGGTGAATTCGTTCAAGTGGCGTACGCAAACCTCAAGGTTAGCATTATGAAAACCCATATGATACTAGCCACGAGGTAATTGTCTGAGCTAATTAGCACAAACAGCACGTGCAGATGTACTTCGTAGACTTCATATACACGCCTAGTTGAAGTTCCAATATCCTCGAAAAATAAAAGAAAATCCAGTGATTACAAGGGTTTACCAAATCGTTTTACATGAAGTTAACACCGCCTCACAGTTTGACTGTTATCGTGATGTATACTGTGGTTTCAAAAACTGAGAAGATTACTGCACGTGATAACCGGGTTTGATGGTTATCGTGATGTATACTGTGGTTTCAAAAACTGATAAAGTTACTGTACATGATAATCGGGTTTGACGGTTATCACGATATATACGGTGGTTTCAAAAACTAAGAAGGTTATTGCACATGATAACCGTGGTTATGTAAACCCTGCTGGTCTACTGTCCACGTAGACAAACCACTATAAATACGCATACAGACGCATGCTAAGTCACCCACAAATTAAACATACTCGGCCATGTCGTCCAGCTACAAGATCGCGCTCGTGCTCTCGCTGCTCGCGGCGCCGCTGCTGTGCGCGCTCGCCGCCGGCGATGGCCAGCACCGGCCACCTTCCAAGCCCATACTGACCCGCCTCGCCAAGGACCCCTCGACGTCGCTCTACACCGCCTCCGTCAAGAACGGCGGCGGGCAGCTCGTCCTCGACCTCGCCGGCCCGCTCGTCTGGTCCACGTGCCCGGGGAAGCACCGGACGATCCCGTGCGGCGCCGGCGTGTGCGCCGTCGCCAACCGGAACCACCGCCCCAACTGCCCGTACACCGCCGCCGGCAGCAACGGCGGCGACGGCGGGCGCTGCGCGTGTTCCGCCACCGCGTACAACCCGGCGAGTGGCCAGTGCGGGTACGGCGACCTTACCACGGTGCAGCTGTCGGCGAACGCCACCGACGGCAAGAACCCGCTGTTCCAGGTGTGGCTCTCCGCCGTCGCGTCGTGCGCGCCGCAGCCGCTGCTGGGCTCGCTCCCCGCCGGCGCCGCCGGCGTCGCTGGCCTCTCCCGGGCGCCATTGTCGCTGCCGCTGCAGGTCGCCGGGCAGCTGAAGGTGGAGAAGAAGTTCGCACTGTGCCTCCCCACCGCCGGTGATGTCGGCGCGGCCATCTTCGGCGGCGGCCCGTTCTGGCTCCAAGCCGCGCCGCCGCAGCAGGTCAGCGACCGTCTCAGGTACACCCCATTGCTCAAGAACCCCAAGAACACCGCCTACTACATCGGCGTCACCGGCGTCGCCGTGAACAGCGTCCAAGTCCCCCTCCCCCCGGGCGCCCTGTCGCTCAGCGCTCGCCAAGGCACGGGCGGCGTCGCGGTGAGCACGGCGACGCCGTACACCGCGCTGCGCTCCGACATCTACCGGCCGGTGCGCGACGCGTTCGCGGCGGCCACGGCCGGGCTCGCGCGCGCGCCGGCGGCGGGGCCGTTCGACCTGTGCTACCAGAAGTCGGCGCTGCCGCCGACGCGCATCGGCCCGTACACGGCGAGCGTCGACCTGATGCTGGCCGGCGGCCAGAACTGGACGATCGTCGGCGCCAGCGCCGTGGTGGAGGTGAGCCAGGAGGCGGCGTGCTTCGCGTTCGTCGACATGGGCGCCGCGGCCGCGCCGGCGGTGGACCACTCGCCGGCGGTGATCATCGGCGGGCATCAGATGGAGGACAACCTGGTGGTGTTCGACCTGGAGAAGTGGCAGTTCGGGTTCAGCGGCTTGCTGCTCGGCACCATGACCAGGTGCGGCAACTTCGACTTCAGCATCGGCAGCCAGTGAGTGAATCGTACGAGCAGAGCGTGAATGCACGCACAAAATAATCAGACACGACACGTTCAGGGTTACTCCCTCCGTTAAAAAAAAAAAAAGACAAACCCTGATTTCCGTGTCCAATGTTTGACTGTCCGTCTTATTTAAAAAATTATAAAAAAAATTAAAAAAATAAGTCACGCATAAAATATTAATCATGTTTTATCATATAATAACAATGAAAATACTAATTATAAAAAAATTTCATATAAGACAGACAGTCAAACGTTGGCACGGAAATTTAGGGTTTACCTTTTTTTTTACGGAGGGAGTATGTGTTGTTGCCATTTCGACACGTGTCAGTCAATTAGTTGAGATGATGATAAATCTCACTGTCTTTTTTTCTGTAGTATCGTTGGCCCTTCGTCTGTCCTATTTCAAATCGATGAATAAAAGTGTCCTCAATTTGTCAGCTTGGTTTGAATTCAGTTCATGTACTGTCCGCTAAAATGGCAATAATCTCGACATCTCTTCGCTGCTTCGTAGTAACAAGAAGTGTTCCATCTGAAGCTGAACTATCTGAATTTCTGAAGAAACAAAGATAAGCTCCTTTCTTTTCAAAAAGGAAAAAAAAGGAGCTCCCTGGGCAGAAATGAATTGGTGCAGTCTTCAGGTAACTATCCAGTTTCGGCCCATTTAGACGATGACCAACTCCCAACTTGGGCCGGCACTGCCATATTATGGCCTCGTGGGTCCACTCAAAGATCCCAGAATCTGAGCCTGAGCTATGCACGTCACCATGTCAGCGTCTGCCTCTCCTCTCGTGTCATCTCATCTCATGATCAGAATTCAGAGTTTTTTCAGACCTTTCCTTTCGATCCATGGATAGATCCAAGGAAAAGTTAAGAGTAGTAAAATAAACAGCCAAAATTGCTAAAGCGACCTCTTCCTTTTTTTTTTTCTCTACTTTCTCACCATCACACCAAAAAAAACAATTAGGGGAAGTATAAGTGACGTGGTGCTTAGAGTCATGAGTCCATGACTCCACCCACCAGGATTCAAATCATAATGTACATGTATATTACGCACATGCAGGTAGACTTTCAATAAGATTTTAATGAGACCAGTGATGAGTCGCTGAATTTCGTCTCGTAGAATATGTGTTAGGGACACATCCGAGAGGATATGAGTGTGGTATTATATGTACAGTGATGTGTGCGCGTATACGTCTACCGCGTAACCTAACACCCAATGCTGGGAAAAGAGAAGAGCAGAGAGCATGAGCAGTGGATGGTGATTAGCGAGAGCGTTACGGCCACTGTACCAACCTTCGGTTTTGTCAGCGAGTGTGATGGCCACCGGCGGTGAGAGCGTCCGGAAACCTCTCGTTTTCTAGGAGCGGTTTGGCTGGAAAAGGACTTGGAGCTACTGTGCTAGCTAGGAAATTGGAATGGCCGGTGGTCGGCTGGAGAGTGAGACCTCAACCACCGTAGACGAAAACCTGAGTACCTTTGAAGGAAATCAAGTCCCAGGGAGGACAGGGCGATTTACACAATTATGTAGATTTTGTTTTTCTTAGTGAGTGTTTGATTACTGCTCTCTCGTTTGAAGTTGAAGCAATTTTTTTAAAAGAAAAAACTACGGTAAAGTTGCTTTAAAAATCATATTAATATTTTTTAAGCTTTTAAAATAATATTCAATTAATCATACTCTAATGGCACATCTCATTTTACGTATTTTCTCATTTCTCTTTCTCTCAACACACTCTAATAATACATTTTTTTATAATGACATAGGAGTGCTAGTGAAACATTGGCGGGGTTGGTTGTTCGTTATATTGTACTACTAGTATTTAGCATTGATAATCGTTTTTATGTATACAACTGTAAATATTGCATCATGTACATTTCAATTTCTATATTATGATGATATTAATAATGTTGCAATTGTGCAAAACAGATTAAATCCCCACGCGAGAAAATAGGAGCACTGCCTTTCTTTAGGGAAAAATATAGCTAGCATTACTAGCGACCATCGACATAACCCCCGAATAGATATCCCCAAAGGAGAAGTAATTACTATAATGTAATAAAGTCAAAAGCATGTATGCTCTATCTTAGAAACCTACATAATAGTTATTAAATGTACTCCTTAATCACGATATAATTGGAAAGAAGATCATATAGCTAACTTTGAGGAAAAGTTTTGTTATATAAATCAGACAACTTTAAAATCATGATTCTCATGCCATTTGAATCATTGCATGAAAAGGATTTTCTTTATGAATACTCTTTTCTTCTTTTTTCATTGTGTATGTAATACTACTAACACATTAACAAAGTTCTGTGTCCTGACTCTATTTCGCTAAGACTCCTTTTTTCTCTTTTTTTTTCATTGTGAAACAGTACACTGCAAAAGTTGTCTATCCTAGCGTGCTTCCAATTTATTAAACATGGTACAAAGCCATTTTCTTATATTTAAGACTTCAACAACCATTTTTTTATCAGAACTTTAATAATTGCTCGACATGAAGAGTAGAGATATGCACATACTCCACTTAGGTAAAAGTAAAACAAAAACCAAATAAAAGGATTCTAGAGCATGTGCTTTGTTTGTTAGGAGTAGTTCATACAAACAAATGTAAAGTAAAACAACAAAATAAAATGAAGAATAGAATAAAAGGATTCTAGAGCTAGTGCTTAGTTAGTTAATCTGTATCTTGGAAGCAACAGATAACCTCACCAATTTAGTGATTGAGCACCATCAACTTCACTGTCAAGTCTCATCCGAAGGGAGTGAAAGAGGATTTACAAAATCGTGTGACTATCGCGGCTATCACGTGCGATAATCTTCTCAGTTTTTGAAACCATGGTATATCACGGTAACCCTACCCTAAACTGTTTGATAAACGCTGGTAGAGCATCAATCACAAGCATCAATGGAAGCTCTGTTGGGTGTGCAACTACACTGCTACAGTATTGATGGATGACCATGATGCCGCACCCTCTGCAAGACTGCAAATCCACGTGGAAATCCACAGTCAATGTCCCCCTGGATCTCTCTCGGTAGCAGTAAAAACCAACCAGGCCGGCCCACGTGGCGGTGGGCCATTGGACCATTTGACGATTCGGTTGATACTTGCGCGACCCTGCGCGGGGTACTGGTAGGAATGACTTTGAGCGGAATGAATCACGCCGTATATTTCCGGGCATGTGCCGTGTGTGGCACCAGACCTGCACCTGCCACGTCACTTGCCGACACGACAACGAATGCTATGGGACCCACCTGTCATAGGTATGACAGACCAACTGAATATTTGCACCCAGGGGCCCAAAGTCTCGCCTAATGTCAAATAAGGGTTGATCCCTCGGGTCACAAATATAAGTAGTCCAAATGTTTATTCTATGCACCAACTTTTTTTTTGAGAAACACAAAATAAATGTAGACACCCCACGCACACTCATTCCTTTTAAACGCACACATGCACACACACCATGCCTCTATAAGCACCTCCATTCCTCCAGAAGGCTGGACCGGTATATCTTGAGATTGACGAAATGACGTCTCGCCGTCAACGAGTACATCGCTTCTTACTGAAAGAATAATAAGCTGTAAACGCGGGCACCCGTGACAAATCTAGGATTTAAACTCGAATGAATTGGTTTCACCATAAAGAATCTAACCAGTCACTTCGCATACACCTTATGATTAGATAAGTATGTGTCACCAGGAATAATAGGCTTTGTTCGAGAGAGTTTCCGACAGATGCAACTAATTCGATAATCTTGAGTTCTTACAAACAACTATAGATTCACACTTTGGATTTTGAGATTAAGTAGGTGCAAAATCTATAAATGAATTCCTAAACATGAGACCTAGAAATGAACTATAACTGTAGTAGGCATAACAACCTAGAAACCTGCTTATTTGACAGATTCTCACTGAGTGTTTACCAATTACTTCCTTCATCCAATAAGTTAATGTATTACTAGTATGCATCATATCCAGTACTTTTTTACTTCCTCTCCGTTTAAAAAAAAAATCCAATCTTAGTAAGGATTTGGTGACCAAAATTGTTATCAAAGGTGATTCTCAGTAGGGTTGGTTTTTCTGGGACGAAGGGAGTAACTTACCGTGGGACGAAGGGAGTATCAGACTCTTTAACACAAAAGGTGTAGTATAAAATTAGATTTTGTAGGGGTGTAATGTGAAAAAACGGGTAGACATACGCCGGGTTGGCCCGCACCAATGAAAAGGCGGCCCCCATCAATCCTCCCGTCCCTGGAAAATCTCGCCTCCTTCTGCTCCGCGTCCCCGAGAGTCGCCTCCTCCTCAAAACGGCTTCGAGAGAGAGTGGTGGTGGTGGTGGCCTTCCCGTCGTCGTCTTCGACTTCACTCCAACTCCACCTCCACCACCCCTCTCTCGAAGCCATCGCCGCCTGTCTCTCCTCTCCAGCTCGCCCGGTCAGAGTCCGCGGGGGATTCGATTGATTGGTAGCTAGCTAGGCTTCCGCGCGCGGCGACCCAACGTCGGTGGAGGCGGTGCTGAAGGCCGGGCGGCGTCTCGTTCGTGGTGCGGCGGAGATGGGCCAGGACCTCGCCGAGATCCACCCTCGCGAGCTCCAGTTCACCTGTAAGTCCCCCCCGCTGCCACGCCACCGCCACGGCGCCACGCCTCACCACCCCCTAGATAGAGAGTGGAGTAGAGAGTAATTCCGATCCGTCTCGCGTTAACGGGCGAATCTACTTCAATCGAGTGGATTCCGTGTATGTGTGTCGTGGTGTGCGACTTCCCTGCCTGTTTCTTCGCTTCGCTGTAGTATTACTTTGTATCGTGCCGGGTATTTTCGCCCTCAGTGGAATTTAATTTGTAGCCTCTGTTGATTGGAATTGGTTCCAGTATTAGTGTTCCAAAACTATTTCCCCTCGTTTGGACTGATCAACAGGTTTAAGGGTCTTAGCGATTTTCATTTCAAATTAGTGGGAATTTTCGTTCCACTCTGGTTTCTATTTTTTTCATTTCTTAGTGGTTTTGATTTTCGTTTCACTGTCATTTTTTAATTTTTCTTGTCTGAATGGTTTTGATTCTGTTTAGAGGTGTAGGTACTTGCAGAATTTTTTTTGTTAGATTATTACAGTGTTAAGTGAAGAAGCAATGAGTGATTTTGTTTTTACTGTTAACTTTTCTCTAGGTTACTTAGATAACATTCTACAAACATGGCTCCGGAGTTTGGAATTTTCTGTAAACTTTTGTTTTGGAGTTTTTTAAAGGCTGCTTTTTTAGTGGGCTGCTCCTTTTTCTGTTCGTTTGGTTACTGACAGGTCGATTTTGTGGTGCGAGTGGTTGTAAAGTCTGATGTCTGTGTGTGGGAGAGGGATCTGATTGCTTGTCTAATTGGCTTACCTGGATTGGATGCGGTTGCAGTAACTACTGAGAATGGACTGATACAGCGATGCACATGCTAACAATCATAAAAGGAGGGAGTGGTGGTGTTAGTTTTTACCTTTTAGTCATGCATCACTCAAAAGATCATCACGTGCTGATAAAAGAGGAAGGGGAGTGAAACTGAAAATTATCGTATCCTAGTTCTGCAGGTGGTTTTCTTATGAACTGTGCAATTTAGAGTACTTGTCAAATTTGCACATGATTAAATTGGTCTTTGCAATTTTCATTGGATGAACAAGACGGTCTCGTACTGGTTCCTACCACACCTGTATTTGAAACTACAACATTCAGCCATATAATTGAAATGTGTTTAACTGCTGTACAGTATAGGATACAAAACACATTCCGTCTCAAAGTTTTGAATGATAATCTGACTTGGTATCTCATTTATTATTGGCAGTTGAGGTGAAGAAGCAAAGTTCATGTACTGTCCATCTTGTCAACAAATCCAATGAATATGTCGCATTCAAGGTTTGTCAGTGCTCTCAAAGACAAATTCAAATGCCGCTTGTTTTTATGTTAAGTATAGCTCCTGATGGTGTACTGTGTACATTGTGCTATCTAAACATTGTGTATCCTTTCCTAGGTAATTGTAACCATGAAGTTGTCCATCAGTACTATTATTTTGAATGCGGCTATGGCCTTAATTCTTGAATACCAAATGGGCATATCAAAGAATACATATTAATTTGTCTGCTACTACATACAACTACTTTTATTTTTCTAAATTTAAATGTCTTTTTATGGTATTGTACAAGAATTATGTAGTGATGCTAGATACATATTTATATGGTAACCTAACGAGAAGGCTGGAAAATTGTATTTTTAATGCAAGGTATTTCCTATTGTTTTTAAATGCCATTTCTGATGACACTAAACTTAGATATTTTGTTTTCTGAATATTATGTATTCTTTAATCGCTTTTATGCTCAATCAAAGGATGATAATTTTTGTCGTTTGAGCATCTAATAGGACTATGTCTGATATTGCCCTTCAAATTTGTTAGGTTAAAACAACATCACCTAAAAGGTATTGTGTTCGACCAAACACTGGAGTCATCCTTCCAAGGTCAACATGTGATTTCACAGGTATGTTCAGTAGCTCACTACTGCATTTACTCACTGGCAATATTGTTTTGTGTATGCAAGGATTATTGCACCGGAGATATATTTACTTACCTTGTTGATCTATATTAGCATATACTCCCTCCGTTTCAGGTTATAAGACATTTTGACTTTGGTCAAAGTCAAACTGCTTTAAGTTTGACTAAGTTTGTAGAAAAAATTAGTAACATTTTCAACCCAAGACAAATTTATTATGAAATTATATTCAATTATTGATTTGATGAAACTAATTTAGTATTATAAATATTACTATATTTGTCTATAAACTTAGTCAAACGCAAAACAGTTTGACTTTGACCAAAGTCAAAATGTCTTATAACCTGAAACGGAGGGAGTACAATAAAGTGCATTTTATATGCTCATTTTGGAAAGTCATGCAAGATAGCCATTTTCATTTTCTATGGAATCTATATAAAGCTTTCTAGGAATGAACTCATTCCTGGTTGAACTGTGCAGTAAAGAAGCACAGTGTGCTTTCTTTTGGGGGAGAGTAATTATTAGACAGATGTTTCTTATCGTTTATTGGTTCTGTTATAATTTTTACCAATCAGTTAAATTGCTCTTTTCTCTTATTGATTCTTTTCTTTACTCGTCTGAATGAAGTTACCATGCAAGCACAACGTACTGCTCCACCAGACATGCAATTAAAAGACAAGTTTTTGGTTCAGACAACAGTTGTCCCTTATGGAACATCAGATGAGGACCTTGTTCCTTCTTATGTAAGCACATAAGAATATGACCCCCTTTTTTTTGGAAAGAGCTGTACACATGGTGTTCTTCTAACTCATCATTTTTTTTTACAGTTTTCTAAAGAAAGTGGCAGATATATCGAGGAAAGTAAATTGAGGGTTGTTCTTGTTAGTGCATCTCATCCTTTTGGAGAGCAGTCAATTAATGGAATTCCAAACACTGAGGCAGCTGTTGAGGTTCCTTCATTAAAGGACACGTTGAACATTAAGAATGAAATTCCAGTTGCAGAGAAAGAGGTTCATTCCCCTCTGGAAGAAGACCCAGTTGTTATTCCTGCACCCCCTTACCCTGTCAAGGAGGCTCCAATTCTCAGAGAAGTTCCTGTGCATATTTCCCCTGTCAGGGAGACTTCATTCCTGAGAGAAGTTCCTGCACCTGTATCCCCAGTCAAGGAGACTCCAATCCTGAGAGAAGTTCCTACACCATTGAAGGAGACACCTGTTATATTGACAGAATCTCCACCCCCTCCAACAGATACCTCTTCCATTACTGTCGAATCTCTCCATCCTTTCGAACAAAACCTAGCAAGTTTGAAGGAATCTCCTCTAGAAGAAACTCTTCCAAAAGCAGCTGTCGTGTTAAGTGAGCAAGGGGCTGTCAATGTGCAGAGTCGTCAACTATGCCATGTAAGCATTTCCTCTACTATTTTCACATGCCCCTTAAGTGGAGTATAAGGCAAAAATGAGTTGAGTTTCTGGAGGCCTGCAGTGCTAGTCTTTGACTGAATTTTAGCTGGTCAGAGTTCTTGCTAACCATCTCAATTGGAAAGTCTATTAGTGGCTAGATTTTTACAAAATTCCACCTATTCCTGGTTAAAATGTCTCCACTTAGTTTTCAAACACCATGGCATAAGAATGCTAACTTGTTCTGACTATTGATTCGAATTTTGGTCACATTTGCCAATCGTCCATTGCATCCAACATCCTTTAATTGGTCATACACAACAAGTGTATTTCTTGAAATAAGTATTTTATATTTTGTGGTTCTTCTATCTTCCATTAAACTGGAAGTAGCTTTAATGAAATAAATATGCAACTAGATACAATGCACTAAAGCTAAGCTGCACTTATAGAGATCTTCAAATTACATATTTTTCTCACTACATTTCCGATCTGTCTCTTAAACAATCTTCCCACTAGTTTTATTGAAGTTGCTCTGTATTTTGGACAGGTAACGGAAGATGTTCAGAACCTGAAGTCAAAGCTCAATGGTCTCGAAGTAAAATTGGAAGAGGTAATATTTTGGACAGGACAAATCAATAGTTCACAATGAGATCCTCCTGAAACATGGAGCTTATAATGCTTGATAAACTAAGATTTTAATCTTATATTCCAGATAATACTTTCTGAAGTGAAACACAAACTTTCTGATTTGCAGGCTGAAAAAATGATAATAAAGCTGAGAGAAGAGAGCAGAACTACCACCCAGGAGCGGGATAAGTTACAGCAAGAAATGGTATGACTCAAATTCCATCCTGAAACCACTGGTCATATACTATGTTTCATGCATGACATGTCTACTAATTCTGATGCATGGCTTGGCTAGATGTTTCTACGAAAGAAGGGAACACCAAGGAATCAAGTTGGTTTCCCCTTGCTGTTTGTGGTTTATGTGGCACTTCTTGGTACTTCTCTGGGTTACCTCCTGCGCTTATGAGGTCAAGTTCTTCCAAAAACCCATCAGCTGGACACTTCAGTTTGTCACAAGAATTGGAGGGCAGCTACACATCAATCTTGAAAGGGGACCATTCCTTAGCATCGTATTTCACTAGCCATTATGGTTTTGCATATAACAAAGGTACCAATTGCCTGCGTGTATAGAACAGCTTTTACATCTGTACAGAACCGTCCAAGAGATGCTGCTGGCTCAGTAGACTAACCCGGGATTTCTTTTCTCTCCCCTCACTGGGGTTTTTATAGTGTGTTGGATTCGGTTCTTTCTTAGAATCGGTGCAGTTTTCTTCGTTGTTTTCCTTTTCACCTGGGCTGGTGTCAGTTTGCAAACTATCAGGTTGTATTTGATTTGACATTTGTAAGGCATCAACGAGGTACCAAAGCAGAACCATCATTATATCGTCGAGTTGCTAACAAATGCAAACAAGTAGGATTATGCATAACACCCCTAGAGATAAGTGACAAAGTAAAGAGCATATATAAGACTCTGCAAGCTGCTATCAGGTACTTGTTCTTCATCAGAGGATGTGTAACGATTTTGGTCCCATGTGTAATGGTAAACACATCGCATTATTTCACTAGGTGGGTAAGGTCAGGGTGGTATCAGAAGGGTGGCGATGGGCCACCCGGGCCTGGACGCCCCAGCAATGGCCCACAACAATCCTGGAGCAAGCAGCAGCAGCAGAGGACATAAAAGCTGCACAAGAGAGTTTCAGAGATTCAAACTTTTGATGAGTTGATATGTGAAATTTCGGTGGTGTGTGCTTCGATTGGTTGAACTTGCACATAACGTAGACCTTTTAACTCATATGTGATAATGTGAATTCCTAAGCAGATGAATTAAAAACTTTGTTTGCAATTGCAACGCGAGGTTAAAACTTCCAGAAAGTTTAGGGCAGTGTAATGTACACAGCTTACCAGGACCCCATGAAACCTCCAAATCCAGGCCCCCAGTAACCAGGGCCAGGGCCTGGGCCACCCAGAAAGCCAGGTCCAGCAGGAGGTAGTGGGGCCCATCCTCCAGGGCCACCTCCAGGAGGGCCCCATCCCCCAGGGCCACCTCCAGGAGGGCCCCAACCGCCAGGGCCTCCTCCCGGTCCTCCAGGCCCAGGTGGATCCATTTCACCGAGAGAAAATGCTAGCTACAGCTTCACAAAGAACTCAATCCAAGAACAGAATTTTCAGGAGCGAAGGCAACATATCCTTGCAAATTGCTGTCATATGGTTTGATTTGATGTTGTAGTTCCAAGTGGACGATTTATAGGCTTGCGGTGAGAACAGTAGTTGTGCATCGGTGCATGTAACTAACATTCAATGGCTTGCATCATGCCAGTATGCAACTCTCGATCTCACCCACTGGTCTCTCTTTCAACTTTTCAACTACTGTTCTCTCCTTAGCAACTTGCATTCCAGATATTCAGGGGCAAATTTCAGACAGCTCCCGATTTACTCCAGTTAGGCGAGTATACTATATCATTTCCAACAGCTTCATCTCATGGCATGATCAATCAAGATGTCAATAGGAGATGGACGCAAAGTGAGCTTTTAGGAATCAAACTGAATTGGTGGACAACTACTCAAGGAATTGTATACAACTCTATACAAGCATGCCAAAAGAAAAGGAAGGTCAGTACAGGAAGGACTAGCTAATGACCAATGAATAGAGAATATCAGACACAACGTCACAGTTCAGCTAGTCAAGGAGTACTTTGAGGTATTCTACCAAGTATGGAGCAACGACATCACCCTCACGGAAGGTGTCGACAATACCATAACTTCGAGATAGATGAGCAATAGAAAACACAGTGTGAGGTCAACCTATATAGCACAATTCAACGGAAGGATAAACTCAGTTACAGCAAAAATAATTTGGAAACAATGGGCACCCTCCAAATGCAAACACTTTGCCTAGCTATTGCTGCAAAATAGGATTTGGACAGCAGATCGGCTATAGATCAGATAATGGCCAAACAACTATTTCTATCAACTATATTATAGGAATTTAGAAACAGCTCAACATCTCTTCAAAGATTGTCCTTTGACAGATTTGGGAGAGGGTCCTAAGTAGGCTGAACTGCAATGAAATTGACATGACACATGATGAAAATGAGCCGCTGTTAGACTGGTGGATCAAGAGAACATCTCAAGGTGGGAAAGACAAAGCCAAAGAAAACAAATCAGTCCACATGCGGGTAGCATGGGAAATACGGTGTGAGTGGAATAGACGTGTGTTTCGAAATCAAGAAAAAACTCTGATGCAGCTGCTGGACAAGATACAAGATAAAATCAAGTTATTGAGAATATGTGGAGCAAAAAACATCACGAGATTATCCGCCTAAGACTCATTTTTTCTTCTTTTCCCTGTCTTTCTTTTCTCTGTTTTTCTCCATCACCATTGGTGATCATGTAAATATTTTTTTTCCTACTTAATATAACACCAGCTTTGCTGGCTTCAGTTTCAAAAAAAACCGGCAGCATCCATCTCAGGTAAAACAGCTCATCAAATTTAGTATTATAAAGTTAAACCTCCATCTGAAGCTGAAAAAACCACCTGGAATTACCTACAGCCTTGCTAAAGATTTTTTTTCTTCGAATATATAGAACAATGAGGCTGCAATTAGAGCACTAAACACATGTCACAAAACCTCCTGTTTGTTTATGGTTTCCCTAAATTTGCAAACGCCATATGAACATTCGTTCATGCATGCGTGCATGCAGCATATATTTTCCCATGCAATCCTCTCTTGTGTCTCCTACATTCTCTCCTCGCCGTCGTCTCCTCCTCCTCCTCCTCCTCCACATCGCCGGCCGGCCGCCGCCATGGGTTGCGGTGGCTCCAAAGAAGCTGTGGCCACCGGCAACACCGTCGGCTCCACCGGCGGCAGATCCAGCCGCCGCCTCTTCCGGCGGAAGTCCAGCGTCGTCGCCGCCGCCAACGCCGCCCCGTCTCACGCGCCGCCGCCGCCGTCCGACGAGAGCTCGGCCGCCGCCGTTGTCAAGGAAAGCAGTGTCAACGAAGAGGTCAAGGGGAAGGGCAAGGCGACGCCGAAAGAGAAGGCCATTGATGAGGAGAAGAAGGATGTCGAGGAGAGTACCACGGCGGCCGCCGCCGATGAGGTCGTCGTCAAGGACACCGGCGTAGTGATCGTCGAGAAGACGACGACGGCGGCGGCGGCCAAGGCGTCGCCGGCGGCCGTGAAGAAGATCGTCGAGGAGAAGAAAAAGGAGGAGGCCAAGAACAAACAAGAAGCTGTCACCGATGATAAGAAGAAGGAGAAGGTGATTCCGACCAAGGTCGCCATTGATGAGAAGAAAGAGGATGTAGTAGTGCCAATGAAGGAGGAGTTCGTCAAGGAGAAGGAGAAGATCACTGACGCCAAGAACGACGTCGCATCAACCGAGAATGTCGCCGCCGTCGATGAGAAAATTAAAGCAGAGGAGGACAAGAACAAGAACAAGAACGACGACGAGGTTGTTGCCACGGCAACAATGGAGGCAGCCGTCGAGGAGGAAGACGACGACGAGGCGGCATTAGCCGAGGACGACGACGACGACGACGAGCAGCCCAACGACGACGAAAGCATCACCTTCGCGGTTGCCCCCGTCGCCGAGGACGAAGAAGGCAGCGTCACCTTCCCCGGCGCCCGTGCCCGGCCGGTCGTCGCCAACGCCGACGAGGTTCATCAGGAGGATGACGTCACTAGTGTCACCTCGCCGACGACTGCCCCGGCCACCCTGGAGAATGACACCAGTAGTAGCGCCGCCGCCGCCTTCCCGGCCGCTGTCCCGGCGCCGGTGGCCGGCGAGGAGGTAGCACAACTAGAGCAACCTAGCTCTTCTAAGTCCAACAATGGCGAAATGGAGGCGGTGGCCGGAGTTGATCAGGCAGAAGATGCCAAGAAGGAGACAAGCAACATTGAGGCGATCAATGTCGAACAGGAGGAGATCAAGGTCGAGGAGGAGGAGGAGAAGATCATCGTCTCACAGGAGACAGAGGAGGAGGAGGAGAAATCCGCTGTCATTTCGAGAGATGAGATCACCAAGGTCGAAGTCGAACGCGAGGAGATCAAGGTCGAACACGAGGAGATCATCGTCTCCCAGGAGACAGAGGAGGATCAGAAATCCACTGCCATTTCGAGAGATGAGATGAAGGTCGAACACGAGGAGATCGTCGTCTCCCAGGAGACAGAGGAGGAGAAATCCATTGCCGTTTCGAAAGATGACGATGGTAAGGTTCAGAGGGAATGTCCCTAGATGTTTGCATGACGTATAAATAATATAATTTTTTTTTAAAAAATAACATAGATTAATATGAAATATATCACTCCACAAACATACAAGGCCAAATTCGATTTCTACAAATTGCAATAAAAATAACAAATTAAATTAAAAATAGTTATCGTTAGTTATTTTTGTTACAACATGTAGAAGTTGAATTTTAACATGCACTTTTGTGAAGTGTTATATTTCATATTAATTTATCTTGTAATTTTTTTTAAAAAATAATAACTATTTAGGTGGCATGCATGAAACAAGGAGATATCGCCTGAGGGATGAAAACACTTTTTCAATTTGGTTTCTTTGATTGCTAAACATTACACGCACAAGGACTATTTATCTAAAAATAATAATCTGAAATTTCCTGCCTCTCGTTAAATATGACATTCTTAACTATATTTTGGTTGAAATTTTAAAACTTTGATCATCCACACTTATTTAGTTTAAAAATTGAGATCATACAGGTAAACTTTTTATTTAGAATTACTTTTAAAACATTATGATTTTAATAGATCATATTATTATATTCTAATACTTAGAAAATAGTGGTCAAAGTTGTGCACCAAGGACTGCATAAAATCAACAGTGTCATATATATCTAATAATCTAAATACGAAGGTAGCAGCTCAAAAAAAAAAAAAAACGAAGGTAGCACATGCACATGCTATTATCTCATCTATTGTGTTTATCAAAATCAGGGGACCCAACGATCATTATTCTTCTTTTGCATCTTTTCCAATCATTTTGTCTCTAACAACATTATTCCTTACATCCAGTGATCTAGGCATGCTTGCATAAATTGCAATCTATAATTCTGCTGATCTGTTTTCCTTTAAAAATAAAAAAGAGATGAACTTTATCAGCTGCCGATTTCAACTGCTCACATAATATTCCTAGACGTTCCCATTCCATGTGCAGGGCAATCAGATGGGAAACAAACAATTGAATTGAAGGAGGCCATGACAGCAACAAAAACGGATGAAAAAGGAGAGGAGCAGGTCGCTAAGGATAAAAAGGATGACGAACAAGAACAACAAGCCACCGCCGCTCCAATTGAGTCGCCGAAACAAGAACAACAAGCCACCGCCGATCCAATTGAAGCACCGCTGAATTGAAATTTGAAAATGAGACGCATCGTACCAAACAAAATGCATTGCTGCATGCCTCCACGAAATGTCCAAATTTTCTCCCTTCAGTTTATTAGCAAGAAACTGTACATGATGCTTATCTGTTCTTGTTGGTTAAATACTTCATCTTCAACTGAGATGATGACTGCTATTTTGTGCAATTTCGAGTATTTAACATTGATTAGCATGTGCTGTATATGTATTATTTAATAAGCACGTAGATTAGGGGTTGCTTGGCTTGTAATACAGCCACGAGGGGATCAGTAAATTGATCTCTCATTATTGCTGAATCTGTCACCGTCAGAGAAAAAAATTGCAGTGCAGTCTAGGTCAGCCTGCAGCCCTTGTGTTAGTTCAGGTAAGAATGTTCTTTATTCAGATTAAGCAGCAGCAATTGGTAGCCATCTTTGCAAGTCTTTATCCACATTAGGAAGCCTAATTGCAGTCAGGATCATTATACAGTGACAGCAAGTGGCTATTAATGAAAGCTGATGACGTGCGTAGCATAACCCAAAGTGATGTGATTATCATGTGAAGCAGTGGACGCCCATAATTCCTACTATTCATATTTTATCATCTAATAACAATAAAAAATACTAATAAAAAATTTTAAATAAGACGAACGGTCAAACGTTGAACATGAACCGTACAAAACTGTATTTATTTTGGAACGGAGGGATTACTCACCAGAATATTCAACAGTGTCCTGTAAAAAAAAAAAAGAGAGGAACCATTGTTTTTCAGAACCGTGCTAGAGAAGAATAAAAGAACAGGTTCTCAAATTAATGTGACCTGGTCTTTCACCACTTGGCATTTCCGTATCATCAAAGGGTGGATCCAACTTGATTTTCAGCGCATCAGCGATGATCCTATATCCAAATTAATACTACGTCAATGACAGTGCCAGTTAACTGAATGTATAAGTTTGCATTGATCAGGTCTTGGCTAAAAGAGAGATGATCAGGTCCACCATACTGAAATCTGAAAGAAATTAAAAAAAAACTAGACATTTCAAGATTAATCAACACTAGTAAAATCCCGAAATGCACTTCAATCTCTGCATAGTTATAACTTACAAGAACTCTATCCTGATGTGCTGGTAGTGGTGGCCATGGTTGGTGCGGAATTGGTTGTTCGATTTGTCTGATATCCAACCTAAAGGACATAGCCATGGAAAAGAAGTTGCATCATGGAAGGGCTAGACAGTGATGCCTCAACAACCAGCCAGCCCACATGATGCTTGAAAGCACCCCAAGATTCATAGCCAAAGTGTCATAGAATACAGAGACGAGACGACCTCCATCCGGAGTCTTTCAGAGTCTTTCAGATTCTGAAAACCCACTACTGCCAAGAAGCCCTGCTTCTCTTCTACTTCCTCTCAAAGAAAGAGACCGAGAGAAGTTCATCTTGCAAGCCAAGAACTCTCGTCCTCTCCTTCTGAAGCGGGTGGCATGGGGAAGCTGTGTTGCAGCCAGACGGACGACGATCCGGAGTTCAACCTGCTGGGGCTGCTCGTCGCCGTCGTTCTCGCGTTGCTGCTGCTGATGCTGTGCACGCCGCCGCGGCGCAGGCGCTGCGTGGTGTACCCCTGCTACTAATGGCGGCGGCGGCGGCGGTGCTCCGATCCTCTCAGATGAGCAGAGGGGATCGAGGAGAAGCGACGAGGCATCGTCAAGCTTTAAAGCCAGGCATAGGTTCCGATCTTTTCTGACCGATTTGCATATGCTCAGTTTCCGAAATAATTTATGCTGAATTTCGAATTGTAATAGACTCGTTTCTGTTGCGAGTTGTTAGAATTTTTATGTGCATACTGTTGATTTGCGGCCTGATGGAATATATGAAATGATTTGGAGAACCGTGTGCTTCTGCAACTTTTGTGTAAAAACCCGGAAACTTCAGAAAAGGTGTTTGTATTGTAGTAGCAACCGTATCTGAACATCTTTCTGTTAAATCGGTCGAAACAAGCAGAATAGGATGCTGCTGGGATGGAATGAAAACAAATCGGAGGTAGGTTTATACTCCATTGTGAATACCGAGCAATATGTACCTGATGTAATGGTGCATGTAACATAGTACGATGTGAAGAGAATTAGAGGTGAGAGGAGAAGAATAACGAACCTAGGGTGTGCATGATTTCAGTAAAGCACAGGTTCAGCTGATGCATGGGTCGTTGTGAGTTGGGGACCTGATCGATCTGGGGCAGGGAATGCAGCACAGCAGTAGGTGACAGAAGTAGGAACTTGCAGTAGTAGTTGGATGATGATGATTTGAGATGGGGAAACTTTTGTAAGCACTACATACCAACTAAATAGTCATGAAATCTTTTTAAATTTTTTAATATGTAATATATTACGCCACAAACATGCAAGTCCAAATTCACCTTCTATAAGTTACAGCAAAAATAAAAAAAAATTACACTAGTTACAGTTTAATTTGTTACTATTTTTATTATAACTTGTAGAAGTCGAATCTAAACATTGAGTGATATATTATATATACCTTGTCAATTTTTTTATAATTATTTAATTGATATGAAAAAAAAGGGGTGTACTTCCATCTGGGAGATTATAAATTTAGAATCCTATCTTCGCATCGCCGCCGAAGCAGCAGCACTAACCGGCGGAGAAGAGAAGCCGGTGGTCACTGGTCAGGGTCACCGTTGGGTTGATCCAGTCCAGATGCGAGAGCATGCACATGCAGCCGTTTCGCACGGCACGGCACGGCATCGCACGACCGCGCTCGTGGTCGTGGGGCGGTGGGGTTGGGGGGACGCGCGAATTAATCAGCGAGTTTGGTGATAGTGAGCCCCCGCGCTGGGCCTGGGTGCGCCGCTGCAGCGCTGGCTTTCTTTCCATCGCATCGCTCCGTGGGCTCCGCGTCCGGCCTGGGAGGGGGAGATGGGTGGGCCGTTATATAAGTCAAGGCCCGGTTGGTTGATTTCTTCAGGAAAAAGTTCACTTTAGGTTCCTTCGCTCGCATATATTAGTCTCACTAGTTGCCCTAATAAACCGAAGCCATTGACAAAATTTGTATTTTCAAACATAATTTTTACGAATTTGTTTTAAGATATTTTCAACTTGGTTTTTTTTTCAGTGTTGGCTTTTAAGTCGCTAACACACATATAAAAGTTTTATCTAAAAATTATTTTTTATTCTCTAATATGTTGGTTTTGCTTATTAGAGAATTTTTATTCTCCAATATGTTACAGTAGTTCATCCGTTCTAAAATATCCTTTGTAATAATATTTTAAAACGAATATAGCATTTAGGCAGTACTGCACACCAAGATCAAATGGTTGCTGGTTAGCTGCCCTGATCAGGTGACCTGATGACCATACTGGAATATTGGACCTGATCAAGGAGAGCTCTGCTCCGTAGATAGACGCTGCAGCTCGATATCGTCGAGAATCGCAACATCATGATTTGATCACCGTGCACTGCAGTTACAGGTAGTAGTACCATCCTATTGCTAGATGATGCATCTTCAACAACCGAATCTCACCGCTACACATCCCAATATCTTGGGCTTGCAGAGCGTGGAATCTAATCCGTTAACATTATTATTGAGATAAATTTGGTAAATCCAGTGCTTCCACATTTCCATGCATCCTGATGATGCTAACCTGCCATCCTGCGTCGGCGATCGATCGATATGATGCGATTCGACGCATCGATCGATCGCCTCCTTTCGGTTTCCGGCACGCCAGAATTAAGCGAGAAATCAATATGAAGAATTTTTTCTCTCTCGCCTTTTCGTGTCAGGCTTCTTCAATTCGATTCCAGAGGTGAGCTGCTCCGATCGTTCAAGCAACGAGGCTATCACACGCTAAATTCGCTGCCATTTCACGCGACGTCGATGCTTAATTGCATGCTGACTCGATCGATCGCTCGTCTTTCAGGTAGCAGGTTTCAAACAAGGTTTAGATAATTAAACATTTCAGAAAGAAGCCAAATTAATCAAGCCTCTCTATTCATATATATGACTATTGCAGTACACTAGCTACTTGCACATCATAATATATCATACTTATATCGTTACATCGTTATTGCCACATGAAGAAGTTACGTCGAATTCATGCATAACCAACTCAACAAACTGATGGATACTCGTGCAGATTAAAGAGACCAAGCTATAGCTCTAGATGCGATGTCCCCGGCAATGACGACACCATCACTAGTTTGGTGCAACATACCCATACTTTTTTTTTTTTTTTGAACGACTCGCATGAGACGGTGCGAAGTTATATTGATAGAGCAGAAAAAAATTACAAGATTATAACCCTGGAGGGTCATGACCAGGAGAAAAAAAAATACCACCACCCACACACCGGCAGCGCCAACACACACGACCAAGAGAAGGTTAGCACCGGACCGGCCGCCGCTAGACCAACAAAGGAACACAGACGAGATCGCCCTACAGCAAGGGGGTGCCAAAACGACGTCTTCAAAAAGAGAAGCGACGGAAGACCGCTGCCGCCGTCCATCAGGGCTCAAAGGAGCCAAGACTAGGCTTTCGCCCGGCAATCACCCTTGAGGGGTGAGACAGCACGACAACGCCCTCAGGAGAGGGAATTAACCATCGTTGTCAGTTCGCCAAGGCCGGGCTAGGTTTTCACCCGCCGCTCACCATCTGCGAATCTACGGCTGATGCACCGATGCTCCACCACCACTCAAACTCTGCCGACATGTGGGGCCCCTGCACCGACGCTCCCGCCGGCCAGCCTTCGTGCGGCGAAGACCGTGCCACACCCACCGGCAGCTCCACCATGCACCGAGGTCGCCTCTTCCACCGCCGGCCGCGCCTCTCGCGCCAAGCCGGCCTCCTCCAGCGGACGCGCCTCTCGCGCCAATCCGGCCTCCCTCCATCGGCTGCGCCTCTTGCGCCAAGCCGACCTCCATCTCCACCGCCCACGCCTCTCGCGCCGAGCCGGCCTCCGTTGCCATCGGCTACGCCACTCTGCGTCCAGCGGTCTCCGACCCCTCCTCCAAACGATGCTGCGCCGGCCGATGCAGCCGTCTGCCACGCCCTCGGCAAGCCGTCCGAGGCCGCCATGCCTCCTCCCACCACCGTCACGGTCACCACCTCACCGTCGCCGCCGTCACCTCACACCCAACTCCTTCCCCGCCTCCACTGCCGCATCCTTCGACGTCGCCACCGTATCCTCAGTCACGGCCGCTGCAAGTCGGCCGCTGTCGCCGATGCCGCTGTCACCAGCCATCTATGCCAGCAGTCGTCGTTGCAAACCGCCGGCACTGCCAACGCAACCGCCCCAACGCCGTCGCCGAGCTCTCTGCTGCCGTCGCAACCGCCACCGGGGCAAAACCATCTCCAGCGCCTGGATCTGGTCGCCGATGCCAACCTCGCCGCCAGATCCGGCCTCCGTCGCCAACCTCGCCGCCACCTCCATCCCCGCCGCCATCTCCAACCCCACTGCCGACGCCCCAAGCAAGAGAACCAGCACGCACGCCATCCCTGTCGCCGTTGCCGTCTCCCCCGCCACCGTCGTTGCCTTCCCCGCCGCCAGCCGCCACCACCCCGCCACCTTCAATCCCCGCCGCCACCACCACCAACTGCCGCCGCCACCTCACACCGATCCGCCGCTGGCGGCCTCCCCGCTAGATCCGGCTGTGGCGGCCCGGATCTGGGCGGTCTTCGCGCGCGTCCCACGTGCGGCCCCCCACCGCGACGGGAGAGGGAGACGAAGACGAGGGTGAAGCCCCGCCACCGCCGTCCTTGCGGCCGCGCGGCTTTGCCGGCGGCCGCTCGGGCAGCGGCGAGGCGGCGGAGGGAGGAGGGGGGAGGAGCGGGCGACGCCGGCTTTCCGCCTCCCGTGTCGCCCGTGGGAGAGGCGACGCGGAAGCAAAATACACATACCCATACTTAAATTACAGTGAGAAAACTAAACTAGGTGCAAACAGTATTTTGTGGGTGCCGTACATTAATTGTTGACTGTACTGTGCGTTATCTAGCAGCACTACCTCGGTCGTATTCAAATGTAGCAGATTCTAGTATTAAAAAAATTATTTTAGAATATAGTAATTCACCTCTTATTCTCACATAAATCGTCTTTTTTTTCAATCAATCATAACCTTCACATATCTAATTCAACATATTTTCTTCATACTAGCAAAAACCCGTACTTTGCAACGGATTATTCTAAATAGCCAAAAATATTCTTGGTTGAAACAAGATTCTTCATCTTAAAGGACAAAGAAAAAAAAAATCCCATACTTGGTTTTTAGTTCAGATTGATGACTTCATCTGTGTTATCAAAATGCATTTTTCATATGATTGTAAAATATGTAATCATTAATAAATTGTGTTGTATATTTCATTTAAACTACAACAAAAACCTAAAAAGTTTGTAAGTTTTTATAATCAAGATTGCAATAAGCAAATTAATAGAAAATTAAAAAGACTACTCCTACGCAACTACTACACCCTAGTACGTGATGAAAAAGCTGCACTCATAAATCATAACTCATATTGAAATTATGACCTATATGTCGAATTTTAGAATTCGTTATATTATATTTTGAGATGGGGATACACCTTTAGGAGAGACAACTGACTATATTCAGTTATTCTTCATACGATAATATACTCCCTTCATTCTAAAATATAAACATTTTTAGCTATGTTACATTTTGGGACTGAGGTATTAATAAAAGTAAAAAATGAAAAAAAAAAGGAAAAAACTGTAGCAAAAAATCGCTGTTCAGTACGTGTGGAGCCCACTCTATGGCATGGCCGAACAAGAAAGAAATTCGGCTGCAAAGACCCAAGACGAAGAGAGAGATGCTCTGAACCTTATCGGATGGCGATCCGCTTCCTCTCTCCAATCTGACCCGAAACCGCCATCCTAATCAGCTAAATCCAGATAAGCATTAGGGGCAAATTGGTCATTTGATCCACAAGACCGGATCGGCTATATATATATCTTCGCTAATCCTCATTTCGTGTTCCCTCTTCTCGCTCCTTAATTTAATCTTTAATTAATTTATTTCTCGCCTCTCTTTAACTTATTTTGCTCCTCACTTTTCTTGACTAGCTCAAACACTTACACGAACTCGGATTGTTAATAATCTTTTACTACTCCTATATACGGCAATAAAATCTTCGATTTCACCGATTGGTCGCCACTCTCCGATTCCCCCCAACTCGTCGGTAGCAGGTAGCTCGATCGCGCGGCGGCAGAATTTCCGGGGTGGATTTGGCCGATTTGGGGCATCAGGTGAGTTGATTTGTGCAAATTTTGCCAAGATTTGCCATGGGCGCTTGGTTATTTCTCTCTCTTTTTTGGTAGGGCATGGAGCGCCGCGGGCTACTAAAGGCGGCGCTTTTGGTGTGCTTGATTGTGCTTTGCTCCGGGAGAGGTGGGTAATTTAGCTCCCTTTTTTACTTCAAAATGTTGTAGTGGATTCCTTCCTGCTTGCATTTAGAGCTGGTCTTTTTTGCTTGATTACGTTTTAGCTTGCTGCTAGATGGAAATATATTGGGAAATCTTCAAACAAATAATTTGCATAGAACTAACTTAACCGTTTTTTGTTGAAAAAAATGATTAACGGGAGAATTGTTCAAATTGGGCAAGGAAACTAGCAGTGAACCACAATATTTGCATGCCTCGATGTTTTCCCCCTTTGTAGTGCCTACTAGTATATTGAAACAGTATGATAGTTTCTTTTTCCATTTTTTTACTAGTATAAAATTACCTTCTTTCAATTTAATCTTTCTGGTTAAAATGGCTGGTTGTAGCTGTATCTAGTTGCCGTTGGTACTATGATATATAGTGCAAAATTTCAAATTCCTTTTGACATATCAAAAGGCTATTACAGAAGAACTATAAGGGTTCTTTCATGCAGCTTTTTATTCAAAGCTGTTGCATATCCTCTTCGACTTTGAATCCAAAAGTTTAGCTGTTACAATAATGTGTTTTTTTTCTTTTTTGTTTCATGTTACATAATCATTTTCTGTCACTAGTTATATCTTTTCTACATGTATCCAGCATGTTGAATGTTGCTTCGCTAGATGTTCATTGTTTTCCTTTTTAAAAGACTGATGATGGTTCTTTTACATTTGGTGATAAAAGAAATTCAGGTCATTCAACGCCATCCCTCTACCACCATATATAACCCAAAGCTTGCCAAGACACTTGTGGAATATGCTTCAGCTGTATGTTCATTCACCTTTTTCTTTATCTAAGTTATTCCTGAATGTTAGATCATCCTTCAATATGGATCAACCGTTTGCAACACGTTTTCTAATATTTTGGAGTTTAACATAGAGGATGTCCTGCAGATCTATACTGCTGACCTGACACAATTGTTTACATGGACATGTGCTAGATGTGGTGACCTGATTGAGGTAATCCTTTATCACTGGTATACTTTCTGTTTGCCATGACATGATTTTGTTTGACTTTTGGGCAACTTCCTGCAATTCTTGGCACGGATGATTGAAGTAAATTTGTTGGATGCCCAGGGGTTTGAAATGATGGATATCATCGTAGATGTGGAGAACTGCTTGCAGGTTCGTTTCTGCCTGTGTACATCATAACACTTATCTTCATGTCTCTAGTAGCATCTTGTATGTTGATAATATTTTAACAAATGTGCAGGCATATGTAGGTTTTGCAAGTGATATCAATGCTATAGTAGTTGTATTTAGAGGAACTCAAGAGAACAGGTAATTATCGTCTGTTTCATTTTGCTTGCTTACTGAAATTTCTTTTTGATTTTGATCGTTCTATTACTTATAAGGGTATTCTGTTGTGTATTTTGGTTTCATGTGTGCATACTTCACATTTATAAAGTACTTGACCTCTATTCTACGTACTCTCTTAATTTAATGAAGTACTTACTTTAATCTGTACTGATCCTTCAATTTCGCAGCATTCAGAACTGGATAGAGGACTTGCTATGGAAACAACTTGATCTTGACTACCCTGGTATGCCTGAAGCAATGGTGAGCAATGTTAGCTTCAGCATTATGAGTTGCAACATTGGCAGACCAAATTCATTTTGTGCTCCACCTCACCATAGGTACACCGAGGATTTTATTCTGCTTATCATAACACAACAATGCGAGATGGAGTTGTCAGCGGTATTCAGAAGACTCGAAAATTGTTTGGAGATGTTCCGATCATGGTAACAGGGCATTCAATGGGTGGAGCTATGGCTTCGTTTTGTGCACTTGATCTTGTTGTGAGTACTGCATCTTAACTGAATTCAAGAGTGTTCACTTTTAGCTCCTATATCACTTTCTGTTTAGAAAATTACACCACATTGTTTCTCTGCTTAGTTTTGTGCAATAAATTATAAACATTTTATTCTCCACATCTGACTTCACATAAAAGAGAGAAGTGCTTTATTTTGTTGGAATTTGGAAACACCTTCTTCCATGATAATACTTTATATTCTGGTCAAATGGACAAATAGTCTGCGAAGCTGTCGAGCCTTTTTATCTTCTTGGAGCCGATCTTTCATCTTTCCTTTGCCAGCCTAGTACTAATTTTCAGTTATGTAGTAGCAATCTACATCTATGGTCGGTTTGTAGGTTTCCATTCCTTACTTACAGTGGCGGAGCCAGGATTTCTTGAAGCCTAGGGCTCAAAACTAAAGACTAAGCTATGGTCATTTCCGATGTTAGAATGATATTTTTAGCGGTACGAGAAACAAGAAAGCTTATTAGTGTATGATTGATTAAGTATCGACTATTATAAACTTAAAATATATATTTATTTATATATTTAGAGAAACTTCTATATTGAAAACTTTTGTATGAGACACACTATTTAGTAATTCAAAAAACATGCACATGATAAATAAGACATTTTTTCAGCCCAAACTCACTTAAGAACTCAGCCTAAAGCTACCCAAAATTCCTATATAATATCTCTGTTTTCAAAATATAGCAATTTTTAGTTATGAATCTAACATAGAATTGTCTGGATTCAACACTTGTCCAGATTCGTAACTAAAAATTTGTTATATTATAAAATAGAGGGAGTACGTTAGGTGCGCTATTATATATTCTCGACCTCGTAGGATAGAGCACGAGGTGTTCCTACAGATAGGCATATTTAGCAAATGTATCACCTAATGCTATCATAGAATGAGGTTTTGTTTGTAGAATTGTTGGGATACATGCCTCCTTTGCCGGTCCAAAGAAGTATAGTAGTAGTATGGACTAGAGAGTTCGGCAATTAAAATAGGCCTCCAAGTAATGGTAGTGAGGGATAGAATCGATCTAAGTCCCAGGCTGGAGTATACGCGTAGGGCTGAGACATGGAAGGATCAAAATATCTGTTGAATTTTCAGGTATAAGACCGTTAAATTTTTTTCCCACGCCTGGGGCTCGAGCCCAAGTTGCCCCAGGCGTGGTTCCGCCCCTGCTTACTTACCTCCAGGTTTTGCCTCTACAGCTAAACAGGAATTCTGTTTTCTTTTAGGTGAACTATGGGCTAGATGGTGTGAAGCTAATGACATTTGGGCAGCCTCGGATTGGCAATGCTGCTTTTGCTTCCTTTTTCAAGAAATACTTGCCTCACGCAATCCGAGTTACCCATGGTCATGATATCGTGCCTCACCTGCCACCATACTTCTCATTCTTCCCACAGAAGACCTACCATCATTTCCCAAGAGAGGTACGATACACTCTACCTGTCTAATATGCTTGCCTGAAACTCAATACCTTGAACCATATATGCATTTTCTGACGAGATCAATTGCTTACAGACAGTACACATGCAATCTTACCCATCTTGCATTTCCATAATTTCCCAATGCATGATGCAGTGCTGAGTGCTCCTTTTCAATATGGTTCTATCACCTTGACGTAATCGACCGAGTTCAATAAAAATCCTCTTTTTTTTATCTAAAAAAGATGCTCTTTTTCTTCAGGTATGGGTTCATAACGTCGGACTAGGAAGCCTGGTGTACTCAGTAGAGCAGATCTGTGATGATTCTGGTGAAGACCCATCATGCTGCAGGTACTACCCCTCTTCTTCTTCTTCTCCATATGCACAAACACAAGCAGATGGGGGGTGAACCACACCTCATCATCTCTCCTTTTGGTGACCCTGAACCTGATGAGCTCTTCATGATCTCTCTCTTTCTTTGACGCCACTTTCACCTTTCAGGTCTGTGAGTGGGAGCAGCGTGCAAGACCACATATACTATCTCGGCGTCAGCATGCACGCCGAGGCATGGAGCTCCTGCAGGATCGTCATGGACTACAGCAAGCTGCGTTACCGGATGGACATCAATGGCAACATCGTCTTGTCAAAGCATCTGGGTTTGTCAGGTGACCTAGAACACAGTGACCAATGATTCAAAATGGAACAGATTTAGTATAATGGTAGCTTAGATGTGTTATATTATTGTACAGTACTACTACACGTGTGTTCCTCTCTGATGCTCATATGTGTCAAAATTGTTCATGCGTCAGAAGAGGATTGGGAGATGCTTGCTGTAAATGTGGTTTGGTAATGTGAAGCATTGTTCAGTTCACAAGTACTTGCGTTGTTGCATTACAGTACTAACTCCGTTTCATATTATCAGACGTTTTACTTGGTCAAACTTGAAGAAATTTGACCAAGAATAAAATCCAAACATCTTATAATATGGAAAGGAGAGAGTAGCAGCTAAGCATCAGATAGCTTCTGCAGATAGCAACAATGCGAAGAGCACTGCCACACCAATCAGATTTGGTTTGATACAGCTCATTTGGCTTTGCAAGATGAACACATGATTGACTACTACTGCAAAATATTACATGTACAACACATTGGCTCTGAAATAGCTTGATACAGATAAAAACCTCTTGCTGCATGTCGAACAACGTTCACGCTAAGATACATGAGAGGTACAGTAAGCTAATACAAATAAATAAGTGCTCAGGCAACTCAAAAGAAAAGAAAAGAAAAGAAAAAACTGTACGAAACACAGGTAATGTGTCCTATCTCCAAACCTGAATTCTCATCGGAAGTAACTTCACGTCCTCAGGTAGCCAAACCTGAAATGTTGTAACATTCGTAACACAGGTGGTGCTGAGCATGAGCATGGCGATCAGGTAACCAAGAAAAGGCATTCATCAGGTTCCTCTCTTCTGTTGCCTACCTTTCCAGCTGAATTTTATCGGCTCCCGAACGGAGCCGAACTCTAAAGACACATGACACAATCACATTCACAAGGAATGGACGCCGGGAGATCTAAGACATGTCAAATAGCAATGACATAGTGACCATGGAGTGACACTGATGGCCGGGAAAGAACAAGGGTCTTATTCACAGATAAAGAACCGTGTGGAACCAATGCAATGTTACTTGATTGGATCCGTTTCGTGTAGATGAGCAGATTCATCCTCCGTAGACTGATTTCTGAAACAAAAACCGTCCGATTTACTCATTTGTACTATCAAAGCTGCCATGACCATTCGGATGCTTCCGTTCTCGAGAATTCTCCCCCCACGTTTTGGCCTCTGCAATAGCACGCTGTCTATCAGCAGTCCTTGGAGTCTCTCTTTTTCTTCCTGTTTGAGCTGGACTACCCATCTGCGACCCTGTCATGTCTAAATCATCCAATCCTGATCTCCGGCCAGAATCACCGGTAGAACTAGTCCTGCTAACCTCTGCTTTTGATGACCTGGCAGCTTCCCTCCTCAGATCTGGAGAATGATGATTCGGCGAGCGCACACTGCGTCGATCTTCATTCCACCCAGCTAGATTTCTGGCCCTAGGAGTTGACGAATTGCTCCTGCTATGTTGAACAGGGGCATTTGGATCATATGTCTGAGAAGCTAGATATGAGAGTGCAGTGACAACATCTCCTATATGAGGGCGAGTGGTAGCTTGCTCTTGTAAACACATGGCAGCAACAGCTAAAGCCTGATACAGACCCCTCATAGGGAAGCGACCTTGGAGCATTGGATCAGCCATTTTAGGGAACTTCCTGCGGTCCTTGAATAGTGGACGAGCCTGCAAACAGATGAAATGTATTGATTATCCAAAATAAAAATGTCCACGAAGTTTTTTTTTTCAATTAAGATTGCATTAGAAACTGGTTTCATTTACAAATTTTGAGCGAGCAACAGAACATCATTTGTAAGAGAATGGAACAGCTGAACTATAATGCCCCCCAAACTCTCAAAATTGCTAAATGTTTGCAGCCATCAGCAAAATTACCAAGGTGGATGGCAAATATCGGTATCAAAACAACAACTTTTCCTGGCCACAAGGAAACAATTTGGACACTTGGAAGTAAAGGCCATCCATGATCAAATTGTTCGTGAGCTAGCATAAACACTACAATTATTTGTTGTGTGATTGTAAAGGAACAGGTGGGTGGCATCAGTTTGATTGGCGGGATTGTATTTCACTAACAGTACTAAAATAAAATGCTGAGATACATGTAATGCTTTTATTTTCAAAAGAAGAATGCATACAATGGGTGTCACTGGCATATATTTATTATGCATTTATGATGCAAGTATAGTATAAAAACATACCCATGCCACTAGGTTTTGCTCCCCCTGTGGCTTTGTGTTGTCAATTGCTTTGCGCCCTGTAATCAGTTCTAGGAAAACAACACCAAAGCTATAGACATCGGATTTCACTGTGAGCTGCCCAGTCATTGCATATTCTGGGGCACAGTAGCCATAAGTTCCCATCACACGTGTTGAAACATGGGTCTTGTCACCAACTGGACCAAGTTTTGCAAGACCAAAATCAGACAGCTTGGGGTGAAATCCTTCACCAAGAAGAATGTTTGATGATTTGAAGTCACGATAAATAACTGGCGGGCTCGCCTTGTCATGTAGGTATTCTAAGCCCTTGGCTGCACCTGCAGCTATCTTCATCCGTGTGTTCCAGTCAAGAGGTTCCTTATCAGGTGGCAAATCTACAAAACAGAAATTGGAAAATCTTTTATCTTCATTTGAAGCTGCCATTGAACTTTAAACATAACAGGATGCCATTAAACAGCTGTACTAACTACCAAGTATAGTACTTCACAATAATGCAGTACTACTACTTTATGTACATTGCTTCAAGCGCCCATGGACTCTTGCAAGACTAGAAAGGCAAGGAGAAGATAGACAAACCATGCAAATGGTCTTCCAGTGATCCCAATGGCATAAACTCATAGACAAGAAGGCGCTGGTCACCATCAGCACAATAGCCAATTAGATTGACCAGGTTAGTGTGATGTAGAAGACTGAGCATGAGGACCTCAACCAGGAATTCTCTATTTCCTTGAAGACCATTGCGATCAAGTTGCTTCACAGCAACAGCCTGGGAAGTGGTATATTTCATTAGTGCTCCAGGGATAAAGCAAAACAGCAATTCTGCCAACATTTTACTGAATATTAACTAAATCGCTGAAAACCTAAACTTCAAGTATTTAGTAAAATCTCAATAGATCTAGATAGGTTAAGAAAGACTGACCTGCCCAGTCTCCAGGCGTCCTTTATATACACGGCCAAAACCTCCCTCTCCCAATAGGCAATCTTGTCTGAAGTTCTTGGTGGCGGCAGCAAGCTCACGAAAAGTGAACGTCTGTGCAGCAATATTTTGGTTGTTCCCATCTCTTTGGATGACAACGTCCTTCTTAGAGTCTAATCCACCATGTGATCTCGATTTATCTAAGAAGAAAATGTTGTAGAGTTAGTAATCGGTTCTTTTTTCTTTTTGAGGGGCAGAGTAATGGTAGTGTGCTATCCTCTGAGCATTAACACTCTTATCAGCAGAAACATAAAACTAAATCAGTCATTTAAAATACTGTATTTAGTACACTTTACTACTCGATAGAAGCCAACGAAGCAGATTTCACCGATCCATTTGTGAAGCAATACTCAAAGCATAAACAGAATAACGTAAAGACAAAGCATGTACTTCCAATAATCCCTCCCCCAATCAGTTTCATGAAGAAAAGATCCACAATGAACTGTCCTAGGTCATTAAAATCAATCCTTATTATATCATGTCAAACCCAGGTCCTTACAGATAATTTGCAACATGCCAAAGATGAACCAGCTGCCAAACTGGACAGGTACGATGGCCAACATACCCGCAATTCGTATACTCAAAAAAACAAAATGAAATGACACCTACATATTTGTATATTCATAAACAGTATCGAGTTCAAGGACTAGTAAACAACACATCCATCACTTTCTACCCCCATTGTTCCCACACAAATATACTATCCAGCCTAAGACAACTTCAAAATGATCCTGAGCCTTTACCCACACATCTAAACAAGACAAACCATCAAAATCAACACTATCTATTCATGAATCTCCTAAAATTGCCAGGACGATACAGATTTTCTTAATAAAACCTAGCCATCCTAGCCACAAACTATGGCAAACAATGCATTCCCCTTCTTTTCCTCTCTAAATGAAGAAGAAAGCGTGCCTGAGCCTAAATACAGCCTCCAAGCTTACTAACACGACAGCAACCCTGCACATTTGTCTAACTTAAATCACCAAATCATCGTTCGCGCACAGCAAAGCAGTACAAACACAACATGAACAGGAAAACCACAGCGCCACAAGGCAGCAGAAGGAAAGAAAAAAAAAGAACATCTGAAAGCCGCAGCAAAACGCCGCGAAAACTAATTCCAAGATCCAGTTGTCCTCCACGCACCTGATCCGACCCTGGACACCCCGCGATCCGCGGAGCCGTCCTTGCGCGCGTCCTTGGAGTCAGCCCCGGGCTTCTTGGCCTCCCCCTCCTGGGCCGATCCGAAGCACAGGAAGCAGCTCATCCAAGCAGAACCTTCCCCCAAAAAAAAAAAAAAATCCAAACTTTCGCTTCACCACCCTCCCCGCCGCAGCAAGACGAAATGGGGGGTTGGACCCCCTCCCCGATCTGAGCGCACGAACCTCCCCAAAATCGGACTTTTAAGCGGGCGGCGGGGGTGGGAGGGAGTGGGGTGGGGGTGGAAGCTACAAGAAGGAGGAGAGGAGGAAGAAGAAGAACATGAGGCTAGGGTGCAAAGAGAAAGACAAGTAGTAGTAGTAGGAGTAAGAAGCAAAAGTCAGCTCTGGGGCAGAGTGAAAGAAGAGAGGAGAGGGGAGGGGATCTTTGGGGGCACATCCACTTTCCTCTCCTGCCTGCCACCTCCTCTTTTAAATGGCAAGAGAGAGAGATAGAGAGAGAGACTCTCCTCTTAATTCTGGCCCATGTTTGCATCACCCCCACTCACTGGCAGGCCCTGAACAGGTCAAGCTCTCTTTTTTTCTTTTTTTCTTTTCAGGCTTCACAAATGTCATATTGACCCTGACCTCTCCAGTAAAAAATTTCACATGGATACAACGTTTCAGAACTCAGAAGGCAAAGTCATACAAGAAACAGAGTTCCATGGGTTGTCCATATTCCCTGATAATTGTCCATATTCCATGATAAATCAAGACGGTTTATTAAAAAATAAAAATTAATCTTTGAGTAAAACTCTTATATATTTTTTAGCGATTTAAAAGTCAATGCTAAAAAGAAATTGCGTTAAAAATATTTTAAAATCAACTACAGAATTAAGTTTTAAATTTTAAATTTTGACTTTTGCTTTGGCTTATCAAGCCAACCGATAGGGCTTAGATTGGTAGGTAGTTTCAGTAAACGGCTAGTAGAATTTCGATCTTTTAAAAAATACAGTTAAGATGTGATAGATGAGCTGGTAAAGTAGTAGAAAAATAAATAGAAAAAAATAAAAATAATTTAGAAATAATTCATGAAGCATTTCGAAAAGCAAATTCATGGGAGAACAGGACTATGTAATTCACTAAATAGGCTTGGAGTTACGGTGGTAATAACTTATGCGTTGAGCTACAGCTAATAATAGCAGCAAAATAAAAAGGAAAAAAAAATTATAAGCAAAATTTTTATATTTGTATTATATTAAATGAAAAAAAATCACTTGCTCTGGTGTTAATGTACAATGTCGTTAACTTTTATGATTTTTTTCTTGTGATTATATGTTATTTAAGCCGGATTTATATTTTACATATTTATATATATTTTAGTAAAATATATAGTTAAACGCACGTTGAAAAGTTGATGGGGGCTATTCAGTAATGCTAACGGTTGTAGCTTGCGAACCAGCTGCCAGCCACGTTTCATATTGTTGCATAAGCCAGTGTTTCCGAACAGCCTCAGTAACACACATACACTAAAAAGGAAACTAGAGAAAGCAGATTTTAAATTTGGACTTTAATTCCGTTTGATAAGCTACTACTCCCTCCTATGTTAATAAATCTAGATAAATATAACATCAATATGAATATGAGAAATGCTAAAATGACTCATGTTGTGAAACGGAGAAAGTACCAATCAGACATCCAGATCCTACGATAAACAGCTCGTGGACGGTTGGCCACGTCGACGCCTAGTACTAGCGTAGCGTCTCTTTTGGGTTGGGTTGGGTTTTGGTGGCGTCGTTTTCGTGGGCCGCCGAGGAAGCAGGAGGGGTGCAAAGTGGCGCCACGCCACGGATTTTGCTGTTCCGTTCTGTCACGACGGAAACGGCGCGCTCCACGCACCAAAACGTTGCTGACGTGGCACGCCCCACCACCACCACCGCTCGATCGGGTCGGTGTCTCGACCGCTCGATCCATGGTGTGTGTTTAGTTTTAGTGGTTTAGTTTGACTGCGTGCCTGTCTGTATTAGTAGTACGTGTACGTAACACGAGATTTGATCGTGTCGTGGCAGGCGTTCACACCGCCCCGAGAATTTTCTAGAAATTGATCACGCCGGCAAACCGTCCAGGACGACAGGTCAGCAACTGCTGCTTCTGCTGCAGTTTGGTACAGTACGTGCTGAAATTTGAAAAAAATCAATCACAACGTTAAGTTCATGCTTCCTCCGTCTCAAAATAAGTACAACCGTAAATATCCGTACCTAACATTTGATCGTCTATTTTATTTAAAAAATTTGTAAAAAATTTAAAAATATTTAGTTACACTATTCATCTTTTATCATCTAATAGCAATAAAAATACTAATCATAATTTTTTTAAATAAGACGAACGGTCAAACGTTGAACGTGAATAATACAAAACTGCACTTATTTTGGGACGGGGGGAGTAATAATCATTGTATTGAAATTTATAAAAGTGAAAATAATTATACTATGAATAGATAAAATAATAAATGGTTACACTGGGATTGGATAAAGTATTAGTATTCTTATATTTTGTCTTTTCGTGTCTATATTAGTATATGATGGATAAAATTAAATTATTTTGAGACAAATGTAGTAGCTTATATTAGTATAGGATGGATAAAATTAAATTATTTTGGGGCGTAGTACGCGGTCTGTATCAGAGCGTCACAGTATTATGCCGATTGTGATTGGTCAGGCGGTTAATGATGCCTCACGTGGAGAGATAATACCGATAAGCTTGTGCGTGCCACTGCACTGGGCCTCTTTGGGTTGGACCGTGCGGTGCGGCGTCCGATCTCGGATGGCCCAGTCCATCGAAAATCTTGGCCCATCTACGTACGTGACAGGCCGAGATGTTCTGGGCCTGATAAAACGGGCAGGGCTCTCTCATTCTCACGTGGCCACCGACCGGCGTCTCGGTGTTGTCGTCCATCAGCAACCCGACGACACAACGCAAGAGCATCGATTAATCATGTGCTATACTCCCTCTTTCCAATTTCCCCATGGTTTTATGTGCGCATGCTTCTCTAATTCTTAAATGTTTTATTTTCTAAAAAATTTATAGGCAAGTTGCTTTAAAAGTTTATATTAGTTTTTTTTAAGTATTATTAGTGATACTTAATTATTCATGTGTTAATTCGACGCTCCATTTTACGTATCGGGAGAAAGGGTTCTCAATAATCCTTATCTTCAAACACATCCTGGTTGGCATCATCCATACTCTCTCCTTTTTTAAAAAAAAAAGAGTATATTTACAAAACTACAGTTATTTTAGCTAAATTATCATAAAACTAAAATTTTAAGGTGATGTTTTACGAAACTATAGATTTAACACTAAATTTATCACAAAACTATATATTTAAGACGAAGTATAGCAAAACTACATATTTAATAACAAAGTTATCACGAACCTATAGATTTTTGAGTTTAAATTATTAGCACTAGTGTTATTTTTGAGTTATAAACATCTAAGTTTTATGATTAAATTAACACTAAATTTGTAGTTTTGTGATTACTTTGTTACTAAATTTGAAGTTTTACGATACTCTATCTTAAATATGTAGTTATGTGCGAAATTTAATATTGAATATATAGTTTTCTGATAATTTGGTTAAAGTATATATAGTTTTATGAAATTTACTCAAAAATTAATTCATATATATGAATATAGGCATGCACTGTAGTACTTATTCATGTTTATATTTAGCTAAGATTCGAATTTTTTGAACCGAGGGTGTACGTACGTGCAGCACGCGGGTATATATATAAATACACACGTGCAACACGTTACGCCGAGTGCTAATTGGAATCGCTACGAACAAAGCTAGTAAATTACTATAGTACACTATATAGGATTCTATGTGTCTGCAACACCAAGGATCGAGTCACACATCAACTTGCATCTACTACTGTGTTGGATTCCAAGAATATATCTCTCTCGTATCTCGATCTCGCTATGTACTCCCTCCGTTTCACGATGTAAGTCATTCTAGCATTTCCCACATTTATATTGATGCTAATAAATCTAGATAGGTATATATGTCTAGATTCATTAGCATTAATATGAATGTGAAAAATGCTAAAATGACTTACATTACGAAATGGATGAAGTATATCTTTTCACCAAGTCGATGCGCCACGATTTGTGAATAAAGGATTACTCTCATGAATATGTTCTACCCCTCTAGCTGCATGTAAACGAAAAGTGAGACCGATATGTAATACAATACTTCCTCTGTTTCTAAATATTTGACACCGTTGACGTTTTAGCACATGTTTTACCGTTCGTCTTATTTAAAAAACTTTTGTGAAATATGTAAAACTATATGTATACAAATAAGTATATTTAACAATGAATCGAATGATAGGAAAAGAATTAATAATTACTTAAATTTTTTGAATAAGACAAACGGTCAAACATATTTTAAAAAGTCAACAGCGTTAAATATTTAGAAACGGATAGAGTATAAGACTATGACTTACAATATATATATAATATCTTAAATTTCTCAAAAAAATTACAAATTTAATGTAGAGTATCATAAAATTGCAGATTTAGTAACAAGTCATAGCCTTATATTATAGTGCACTATGACTTGCGCTATATATCATCAGGTATTCAGCACTTCAATATTTTTTTTAAAAAAAACGCACAAAAACCTTACACACGTTAATATATTAGACACCTCAATAATTCTCAAAGATACACTATAAAGTATGACAAAATAGAGAGCTAATTTGGCCCAACTTGACTCTGAGAATTACCTAGTAGTAACTTTTTTTTGCAGGTACTGTAACATGTCGTGAGAATTTGTTTCAAACGTCTCAGATCGACTCCGACAACAAATCTAACAAAATTTGACACTGTTGTTTTCAGGACTTTGCCTTCGTAAATGCAGGGCAAAGGATCACTGGATCAGTATATATGGTGCGCACTGCGTAATTTGTATCATGGCTTCATGGGACACACATTGAGCTACTAAACCCTTCATTAAATCTAGCGGCTACTTTTGAAAACTGAAAGGCATTAGCCGACATATTTGTACTTTTGTAGCTAGCACTGACATATAGGAGTAGTTTAAGTTAACCCTTTCTCTGGTCAGACTACTTTGAATTAATGGCACCTAATTAAAGCCTAAAGCAAAGGATCAAAGCTAATGCCTTCAGCTCTTCATGATAATTAAGTAGTACACTAGCTAATTAATTAACTAATCTGATCTTTCTGACCAGCTGAACACATACTCATCACTTGCAAAGCACTATCTTCCATACATATGTACGTAGGTAGAGGTACAACTGAAGATCATATGCATGTATGCTAATTAATCTGACAGATGATCTCCCCAAAATTAGTTAATTGCCTGCAGTACTGATGCATTGTGCATACGACCATCAGTGAAGATTGATGACATGCATATTGCATGTAGCAGAATTAACAATAGTAAGAGCTAGTTATCGCCATTAATTAATTGATCGATAGTTAATTAATTGATTAGCTGGTAGTATATAGGAGTACTTCGTATCTCAGAGCCAGAGGGCGCCGGCTTCGCGGAGGAGCGGGACGAGCTTGCCGGCGAGGTGGAGCGACATGACCTGGTCGGTGGGCCCGACGAGCTTGCCGCCGATGAAGACGGCCGGCACCGGCGGCGTCCGGCCGACCATTCCGGCGAGCGCCCTCTCGACGTCCTTGCCGTTGGGGTCCTTGTCCACCTCGTGCACCGCCCAGCTCACCCCGAGCTCCGAGAAGAGCGTCTTCACCACGTGGCACATGAAGCAGTTGCTCGCCCCGAAGATCACCACCGCCCTCTGCGACGACAGCCGCGCCACCCTCTCCGCCATTGCCAACCTCTAGCTCTCACTTCGCTTCACTCTAGCTCGATCGAGCTAGATCTATGGAGACTTTCGAAAATTCTTTGAGTAGTTTTGGTTGTGATGGTGATGATGAGAGAAGGCGCGATGCTTATTTATAGGTGACGGGAAACTGAACCAAGGAAGAAGAAGAGATAATAACTAATTAAGGGCTCGTTGGCACAGCTTTAACTCTAGCTCCACCTCTCCAGCTTAAAAGTTTTATCTCCATCTAAAATGAGAGTAGAGTTGGATGGAGCTCTCTCACAAACTGAACTAGAGAGTTGGAGTTGGGTTTAGGCCGCTCCATAACTCTACTATATATCTAACTACTGAAGCTAAATTTAGAAGTTGAAACTCTAATAAACAGCCTCTGGCACTGATTGGGAATGTTGTGCGCTTATTAGAGGTTTAGTACTTGGATTTTTTTCTCTAGCTTTGCTTTTGGCCGGAGGGGACAGCATTATAAAAGTTGAATTATTTATTTGATTGAAATGGGGGTATGCCATGCAAATTGAGGTTTTACTATGATCAAAATATATATTTATGTTTTTGTGATGAATAGAATGAAATGCTGAATAGATGGATGACTTTGTGATAATTATTCGATGGTACAGATAAATAAATTAGCTATTATAAAAAGTTAAAAGTGGATTTAAAACAACATTATAATATGTTTAAATATAATTTTGTTTTTTAAAAAATTGTACTGTTTATAAACTCGGGAAGTGCACATGCTAATGTTATTGCAAAATTCACAGCACACGAATATTAGGGAATGATTTAATATCAAATAATTATAAGGATAAGGCTTCGAACCCAGACCAGCTAGCCCATCTTCTTGTGGAGCTAGCCGGAAGACTTCTAAACGTTTCTGAATTTAAAAATGAGGATAATAAGGCAAATTGATCTATATATAGAGTAGCAAATATAAAAAAAAAATGCACAACTAGCTAAGAGCAGATGCGCGAACCAAATTAAACACTAATATTTGCTGGACAATCTATAAATTATTTTACAACACATTTGAGCTTAATTAATCGACTCTATCGGATAATTAGTTGCCTGCAATTTGAGCTGAACTTTATCATACCGTACAGTAATGTATACTAAATTAACCTAGAGATGCCGATAAGGTTTGGATCCGCCCTAATTGCTTGTTTTTACCATTTTAACAGGACGAATAATGCCCTCTGGGGGTAGACATATCATGAAGCACATTTTTCATTTTTGGATGACATTGGACCAAAATCCTTTTGTTTAATATCCCACTTTATATTTTCTACGTGTCCGCATAACAGAACCAGGAATTTCCACGTCAATGCCGGAATAAATCGGCAGGGTTAGTGTTAAGCAATGAATTTCAAACGCCAAGCATCCACTCAAAGAATAAACGAATCCTCTGGTACCCTTTACATGTCGGGAGAATATATAAGCCTACTAAAGGAGTAGTAATTAATTAATTAAGCAGGTTGTAACCGCCCTATCTGCCTTTCTAATTATCTTCCACTAATTAATCAGGTACTGTGTGATGATCGTGTTGAATTGACCCTTGTTAAATTTATGCAGGTAAACAAATGATTGATATTATTCGATCTCTACTTCTAAATGAAGAAATTAAAGAGAAGAATTTTGGTTATTCCATATTTCAGAAGGGACTACTATTGATCTTTCAACAGGTTTGAAGTTTCAAATCTTACAGAATTTTCAACAATGTATACAACCCTTTTTGAATGAAATAAAAAAAAGAATAAACATGTAAAAAATCGTAAACTTAATAAAAATCTAATTTTGGTGCACTGTAACAGTGTAACTAAGTATAAATATAAATCAAATATAAAGAACACAAATCTTGATGCAAAGATTCCACGGACGAAAAATCAAAAAATAGAAGTCCAAAAATCTGTTGCAAGTGAAATAGCAAAACCGTTTAGGATAGCTCATCTGTTTCTTGGGCCGGATTATCATGGGCCTTTGGTCCAGTTCCATGTATGGGCTAGTATTCGTGCTACCTATATGGGCCAGGCTTATGGCTACCAATGCGGCCCATGTACGATGACGTGTACCCTATTGTCTTCTACTAGCTCTCTCCCCCTCTACTACCTTCCTTACTCTGCCCGTGAAGAGAGAGAAAGTAGGAGAGAGAGAGAGAGAGAGAGAGAGAAGGGGGGAAGAATGGCGTCGCGCCTCCTCGCCCGATCCAAAGCCCTAGCGCTCGCCCTGTCCCGCGCCGACGCGGCGGCGCCGGGGCCCGCCGCCGGAGTGCAGTGGCTCCGCACGCTGTCCTCCCTCCCCCGCGATCCGGCCGCCGCCGCCTCCCCCGCCCCCGCGCCGCGCCAACCCGCCGTGGGGTCCCCTCTCGGCCTCTCCAAGGTTGACCTCTTCTTCCCTCGCTTCGTCTCTCTCTAGGCGTATGGATTTTGCGAGCTGAACTAGCTGTTTGGATCGGATCAGTGTGTGTGGCTTGTTTGGGGTGATGGGTTTATAAGCGAGATGCCCTAGTCCACGCGCGATCTGTAATGTTTTTTTTTTTCTTAATTGCATTTTTATTGTTTGGTTCTGTTGTGTTGTGCTTAGATTGATAGTCTACTAGTAGTTCTGGTCATGCTTATAGTTATAATCTAGGTTTGGGGGAGATAGGATGTCGTGGGAAAATGGCGAAGGGAATCAGTTGGGAACCTGGGACTGTAGCAGCAAGTAGGCCATTCTCCTGCTTCACCACCCGCTAAGTTCATAGCAACATATGGTAAAATGGTATTTACCTTTTGTTCTGATTCATCGCGTTACCAGGCTCGTAGAATTCTGGGATGAAAAATTGGGCAAACTGTTAGTACCATTATCGAGTGAGGGAAGGGTGGAGTCATGTATCTGCTCACCTCTTGTGTATTAACCTAAGTCTTTATTTTTAATCTTTGCATATCACTCCAGTTAGTTTTGGTAGTTTTTTCTTGGCCTTCATGATTGTTTTGTTTGGCTTCAATTGCTGTTGATGAGCCAATGACTTGGAATGTAGCTAATAAATCTGAAAATAGAATAGTTCCTTGACACAAAAATCCCTTGGTTAATCTCATCACTATCTGCACTAGTTGCTGTTGGAAAATGTTATGTCCTCTCACTGGTATCTGAAGATATTTGCAATTTGATACCATGCTTAAGTGGTTCATTGTGGTGGGTAGCACCTGCTGATAATTTAGTACTGATGATTATGCAAGATGATCTTTCCTTGTGGGAATAGCTAATTTTATTTGGCGCCATCCATTCAGTGCTTATTGTCTTCTGATATTTAATGACATCTTTAAGAGAATCACATTGTGAATTTGTAATGAAAAATTGCTGTTCGTATGTAACTTGAATACTTCTGTTCTCATTTTCCCCTAGTTCAATGCATGAGTTTATTGTGTTCCTAAGAACTTGTAAGGGACTTTTCTAATGTTATCATATGCAAACAGATTCCAGGATATGAACAGACATCTCGACTCAGTGGTACACAAGTATTGCCTCGTTGGTTTTCTACTGGAACATCAAATGGATCTTCTGCTCAGCAGGTGCGTATCTATCCCTAGTGCATATTATATAGGCTTCTGCATTTATTGGATTGTTTTCACTCCCCACCAGTCAATGCTAGATATTTCTTACTATCTCACTGACATCACATAAGACAATTACTGGGTGACACAATCTGATGCGCTGAATACACAGGAGGGAGCCACCAGAAAGGTAATGGCATTCAGCCCATTAGAAGCAAGCATCGCCAAACCCAGAAAAGGTCCATTGACATCTGAAAGCTGGAAAGTGAAGCAGACAGAGCTACTAACACGATCTACGTATTACATGATCCCAACTCTGCTTCTTGTGTCAAAGAACAGCATCAGTACGTCTCTTCTGGTCGCATCAGTATTCCATCAAGTCTACATGTTCTACAAGGAGATCCTTCTGGACTATGTCCATCACGATATCACCAGGAAGTGGGTTTTCATATACTTCAAGATTCTCCTGATAATCATGGCCAAGGAAACAGTTGTCTACTTCGATTTATTTTAAGTTCATGGTAGTTTCTTGAGAGACGTGTTAGGCACCCATCTGTACACTGAAAATAATCAAGATGGACAAATGCCTGCTGCTGGTTTCCTCTGTTCTGCAGTTCCAACTTGCTATCTTTTTCTGATTTTGGCTGAACTGATTTAAGGCCAACTAAGGCACCAAACAATGTATTTCTTCAAGCAATGATCAGTTTGTCCCTAAAACCTTAGATTGAAAAAGTCTCCTGATTTTGTAATAATGGTATATATCAACCTTGAGTTCTGTTAATTTCTCGTCTTCTGGAATCGCTCCCAGTTGTCGTGTTTTGCAGTAATATATGAGCTACTGTTAGTCTATTCCACCACTAGGGAGTTAATTGCTCTTGCCTTGTGAAATCATTCCAGTTGCAATTTTCTCTGCTCTTGTGTACCACTGACATGATTAAACACTGTCGAAGTTGGGTGTTGCACTATTGTTTTGGCTGTTGAAAGCATCAACTGTCTTCATCCTAAAAATGATACTATCTGTTATGAAATCCGTGCAACTAGACCACATTGATCCAGTATTGATATAGCACAGGCCAGTTCATGCTGCTGAGTTAGGCCAATGTACTGCCCATCATACAATCGTACTGTACTCGTACATTGTAGATCCAAGTACTGTCCTCTGCAACACAAAATCTCATGCTGATCTCCCAGGCCCCAGCTGAGACGCAATATGCACTCAAGTTTCGACGACCAGCAGCTGACTAGGTACAGGCGTATGCATATACAATGTTCAGACATGGATGTAGACAGCAGATACCAGTGTCCCAGCAAAGCTGTGGTCAGCAGTATACTCTATGATCATAGTGTCCCGTAATTTAAACCTCTCCGGCAACTTGGGATGAAGCAAGGCATGTGTTGTCTGTCTGGTGTACCAGATTGTATATCAATGGCTGTTGGAATACTATAAGTTCAGATGAGGCACTAACTGAAGAACAGGAATCAGACTGGAGATTTTGGTATACTTGTTACTATTACATTTCTGATTTTTGATTCTTTTTTCTTCTTCTTCTTGTTTGTTTTTCAGATCTTGTGAGCTGCAGGGATCAGAGCGTGCATATCTATGGACCATTGGCCTGCTGCAGTGCAAACCATGTGGTGAATGGGCTGGCGCCTGCAAAAGAAATGTACTCCACCCGTCCCATAATATAGTGACTTAATACTCGATTAGACACCACTTGCCACCTAGCACTACGAATTAAGGTCTATTCAGATTCATAGTACTAGCTGATATCTAATCGAGTAGTTGCTATATTTTGCACCGAGAGTAGGCAACACGGCTGTGGTTTTCTTGACTGCTCACCTTTGCTGGCATGCTGGGTGGTCTGTCCATCTGTCCTTTTCTCTCTTCTCCTGCTTGACAAGGGGAGCTGCTGCATTAATGTTGTTTGGTCCTGAATCCATGGCAACATTTGGTGTTCAGGAAATTTGTGCAATAAATGCATTACAGCCCTATAGGACTATAGATACTTTTCAGTTTTATTGCTCCAGTCCGTTTGAAAACCTGGCTAACTTCACTGGTGCTTTTCTAGGTTAGAAAACCAGCTTACCAGCACACTATTGCAGATGCAACTTTCAAGAATTACAGTTTTTATCTTGATGTTAATCTTTTTTCACTAGATCCAGCAGTACAGCAGGAGTAAGCCAGCCTACTGATCCTTTTACAGTCTCTGGGTTCACCATATTATACAGGAAGCTGACTTCAACATGAAAGAATCATTAGTAGAATCCGATGGTAACATACACTACAGTTTTAACACTTGAAATGAAGTACACCTGCCATTAAAGCTCCTTATGCAGGCTTTCAGTTATCTAGTTTTGGATTCCTATATACTTGTAGTTTAGGTATTATGATACTTGATATAGATGGCAATACTTTGCGGACTATATAGTTTATATGGATCTGGTAAGAAGTTATCTAGAATTCTGCACAAGACAGGCTGGAAGTTGGCCTGTTGCAATGAGTATTTCTTTTTTGTGGCAGTCATTGGATTCTCATCTGCAGAAGGACATGGTGCATGTGCTCCTCTTCTTTAATCTTTTGTTTTCTTTGGCTTTTGGCTGGTCACTTAGGCACACTGAAGATGTTTATATCGATATATGTTAGTATCTGGAAATCAATTGAACTTTGCATCTGAGATAATCTCCATGAACAGTCCAGGTTCATTGCAGCCGCAGTGTTCATGTAAGCATATAATTATGTGGAACCAGTATTATATGCTACTAAGACTGGTTAAGGTCTAGTTGGTGTTGGAAAACTCAAAATTGACTTTAATCCATGGATGAACCGGATCACTTGAATGTCTGCACTTGGCCACTTAGACTAGAATTAACAATACTTTTTTGGATAAAGTGAGTAGAATTAACAATACTGATGTCAGCTTGCTGTTTGATTTGCAGTTTTTACTTCAGTCGACAGTGGAAGAACCGAAATTAATGAGGTATGTGTAAATCAACTCTGAGAATTAGTCAGTCTGATGATCCAGGTAACTGCATTATTTTGTAATTGCATTCAGATAAACGTACGCCTGCAGAATGAAATCTTAATTTACTATAGATAGATTTGGAACTAAACAAATGTTCAGATGTCCTGCAATTTTCTATCTGTAATGTGTACGTACGAGCGAGCAAATCTGATAATATATTGGATTCAGATTTGGATCTCAGGGAGTATCTGACTGGACCCCCTATTACTTGTTACAACTCGCATTGGTTTAAAATATAAAACAACTTGCATTCTGCTAGCCTGCAAAGAGTTGTATTGCACATTGTCGCCTAAATCATTTAGATTTTTCCATCAACTAAACGTAGCAAGTGTCTGTTAGGTAAGTCTTGCTTTAATGTACTCTGAAAATAAAATGCTTTCTGAAAAAATCTGAACTCGAAACAGCACGAGAATTTGCTGCAGAAAAAAAGTGACCAAATTCTGACCTATCAAGATTAGCATGAACTGTTCAGAGTTCAATTCGATGGAAATACTTTTGGTCGAATATAGAACTCTGTAGTTTCAAACCTACCAAATCCCATCTGAAATGCCTGTAAAGGTCGTCCTCATTTTAGACATGATCTTCAATCTTTATTTCCCAGTGGTAGCCACCACATTATGCCTGCTCAATTCTTTAAGACCCTAAATGAACCCAATGTTTTTGATGTCGTATTGGTTACATCAGTTTTTCTCGAGACCTCTTTGATTGAGGTCAGCATGTGCCTTTGTATCAAACGTTTTCATGCATATAGTTTTCTAACCAGATCGATCAACTGAACATACTTGTTTCTTGTTATGACATGACCAAATTGCAGTAGTTTAAGCGAGGATAAATATTTGGGAATAACAACTTGCTACCACTTGCCAGCATAAAATGAAACTGAACTAACCTCGAGCATGCATAGGCCATATCCAAAACATGATATGTACAGACAGACAATTATTCTGAAAACTAGAAACTGAACCACAATCATTATTTACAGAAGTAAAAAAAAAAAAATCAGAGAAGCAGCAGCAGCTGCTGCAAATTTCAACCTTCAAAGCTCCCAAGTTCCAAGATTGTATTCTTCAGTCTTCAGTCTTTCATCCTCCAAGAAAATCTCTCTCTGTTGTTATTTATTTTTCTTCTCTAACAGGGAGACTGGAGACAGGTTTTCACTTTCTGGTGACAGGAAACTTTGAGGAGGCCGAAAAGAGAATGCTTCTCCTCCCTTTCTGATGCAGGTAGCCATGCCATGCATTGGTGAGGATGGCACGCACTCCTGTACACAAGATGACAAGTGCATCATACTGCCCGGCTTTCCAGCCTATCACAGTCAGTCAAAGGAAACCTAGTGGTCCCCTGCTTAACAGCTAGCCCAGGACACCCCCACTAGGTCCTACCTGTCCGATGCTCTCCTGCCATTTTGACACATTTCGGTAAGCTCTGAACTTTTTCATGCAAAATTTGCATGGAATTCAGTCCATCCTAAGCTACCTTGGAGAACTGGCACACTAACACTTGCATTTGGTTTAAGTAAATCTTCAGGCAAATGCAGAAACTTACTTACCAATTGATTTGATTTTACCGTTGTGGCCGTGGTGATTTGCAGAATCATGGACACATGGGGGGCATGGCGCAAGAAGGCGCCCAATTGCCATGTGGGGTTGGGGGGGCTTTGCATTCATTCATACACCCACCTGCGCTGCTGCTGCTGCTGCTGCTGCTCGTTCATGGTGGTTGACGGATTCTTTAAAGAGCACAGCCAGCCTCGCCGGCCAATTCTGCAGGCTCGCGACGACGAGCTCAGCTAGCTAGCTGCTACCTAGCTAAGAATCCTACGACATTGCTGCTGCTGCTGCTGGCTCTCGTCGTCATCATCAGTCGTCTTCTTCATTGGCAGAGGTAAGCAAAGTTCGCTTCTGCATTGATGAATGCCGAAGCTATAGCGGTTCTTGATCGTATCATCGAGGGTGGTCGATGCCCCGGTCGCCCGGATCATGGCATTGCCAACCGTGGTGGTAGCCGGCATTGCCGCCGCCGTCGCCACGCTGCTGGTGGCCGCCGCCGTGGCCGCGGCGTGGTGGTGGCGCGTGGCGCGTCGTAGCCGCCGGAACTCCGACACCGGCTCTTCGGAGACCCCTCCTACACTAGGTATACGTCCGTATATAGCAATAATCACAACTTGATCACATCGAGTTTGGTCTCCAAATTTAATTATTCGCAGCAGCATCGATCGATCTGTAGCTGATTATTAGCTTGGTGATGATTGGGCAGTGGAGTGGGGCAGGTGTGGGCGGACGTTGTCGGCGCCGGAGTACCAGGGGGCGAGGCAATTCTCGCTGGAGGAGCTTGCGCACGCCACCAAGAACTTCAGCGACGCCAACCTCGTCGGGGCCGGCAGCTTCGGCCCGGTCTACAAGGGCCTCCTGCTCGACGGCACCGTCGTCGCCGTCAAGCGCCGCGTCGCCTCGCCGCGCCAGGACTTCGTCGACGAGGTACACGCAAACTCTGCCTCATCAAAAATCATATACTTGTGCTGACGTCACGTCATCACTGCATTGCGTCATATGAGTCATAATCTCATTGACATTTTCAGTTGGTGATCAGTACACTTGTTCCTGAAAATTGCTCCTTAATTGTTGTCGCTTGTCAGTGTCACATTCCATTTTATTAGTTGCATTGAGTTGTTGATCACAGACAAGCCAGTGAATGCCTCTGTAACTTTTCTTTATTATTCTTAGAAATAGCCTCTCTGATTGTATGATAATTGTAAAAAATTGTAACTGAGTGAATTCACTCTCATTTTTTGACAAAGAAAAATGAATTCGCTCTGAATTTCAGGTCAAGCGGCTATCAGAAATCTGGCATAGAAACGTTGTCACTCTCATCGGCTACTGCCAAGAAGGAGGTCTACAAATGCTGGTGTTCGAGTACCTGCCCAATGGCAGTGTCTGTGGCCATCTGTACGGTAATATAACAAAGTTGATGATTCCTGTCAAATTCGAAGCCCAATTTGCTTGAAATTTGTTTCAAACAATAATGATCTTACACTGTTTAGCAGACACCGGCAAAGAGTCAATGACAAGACTAGAGTTCAAGCAGAGGCTCTCAATAGCAATTGGAGCGGCCAAAGGTGACAAAACATTTCAATTTTCATGTGCAGTGTTTCCTCATCAAACCAAAGTGTACAACACTGTGTCTGAAACTATGAAAATTTTCAGGTCTGAATCATCTGCACAGCCTCGTGCCTCCTTTGATCCACAAGGGCTTCAAGACGAGCAATGTTTTGGTCGATGAGAACTTCATCGCGAAGGTGGCTGACGCCGGAATCGACAGGCTGCTCAGAGGATTCGACGGCGCCGCGCCGTCGCATCATCCGTCGTCGTCTTGCAGCAGCATCTACCAAGACCCAGAGTAAGCCTGAACATTGTGCCGTTTTAACTGAACTTTTGCCTCTGAAATTATCAGAAGTATGAGCTGCAACTACATTGTGCAGAGCTGTAAAAATGTTAGCACTGCTTTCTGTAATTCACCAATATTTTTGTCTTACCATCATTTATATTTTGATGGGCTATTTTTTTCTCTCAGGGTGCATTCCTTGGCGCAGCTTTCTGAAAGCAGCGACGTGTACAGCTTTGGGGTTTTTCTTTTGGAGCTCATCACTGGCAAAGAAGCAGCGAGCCTGATTTCTTCAGAACCAAGAGAACCTCTGGTTCATTGGGTAATGCATATATTCAGCATTTCTTTTAGCAATTCATTTATTCAGTATGATTCATCCAAATATTAATTAATGTACAATCTTCCAAGTAAATTTCATCCAGAAACAGAGATTCATTTTTTTCTTGTGAAATTTTGTCAGATGGAGTCACATTTCAGTTCGAACAACGAGGTGACGGATCCAAGGCTGGGAGGCAGCTTCACGTCGGAGGGGATGAAGGAGCTGGTCGGGCTGACGTGGCAGTGCGTCAGCACGTCGGCGAGACGGCGGCCGAAGATGCGGCTGATCGCGGCGGAGCTCGACCGGATTCTGGAGAAGGAGATGAGCCTCACCACCGTCATGGGCGACGGCACCGCCATTGTCACGCTCGGTAGCCAGCTCTTCACGTCCTGAACTTCGTAATCGACAGGGAGGTTGGCAGAATTAAATTTGCATGCATGCCTGATATTTGTAGCCATGCATGGCAAATTGGCAAGAACGATGTGTGTAAGTAAAATTGTGTTTGGATGTGCAATTTAATCTGATCACAAGATGATTAAAGTTTGGTTCTTCATCAGTATGCAACATGCATACGGAGTGAGATCATCAAACTTACTTTTCTCTAACACGATGTGGGCTACTGACATGTAGGCCCTCTACCTAGTGAATTCATATGTTAGTGACTCAAAGTCAGAGAAAAATAAATAAGAGGATCCTCTTCCCATGCATCCACAAATTGCCAATCAAATGATCCATAACAACAAAATGGAGCAGGGAGGCAGAAATACAGTAGTGTTAGTGACACTTCATTTTTTTTTTCTCCATCATCTCATACTGATGACTAAAATTAACATTACACTGGTTCGGAGTATAAATATGCTTATGAGATCTATTTGACTATACTGTTAGATGCTTGCTGGTACATTTGACAGGCCAAAATTTTAAAATAATGCCCAGCACAGCTGGGAGTAAATGTAACAAAGGAAAAGAGTATTGTGCATGTTAACCATGCCAACGGCAAAATGTACATCATGATTCATGTACGCATTATTCCAATACTTCAAATTATCAGCCGATGCTTTGAAGAAAATGAAGAACTAGTCCTCAATTAACCACATCAAGGACCAGCTTGCGCGACTTGTAGACGGACCACTTCATGCGCCGGTAATATGCAGCTTGCAGAAGTGCGAGGGAGAGTAGAAAAATCCATTTCACTCCCATCTAGCACAATTCCAGTATGAAGAAATTAGACAATTAACAGTAGAAATAGAGGACAATTCTACAGGGAGGTTCCAAGAGGGTTACCAGTTTTCTCTCTTCCATCTCAGGCTCCGCCGCCCATGACAAGAACGAGACAACATCTTTTCCCATCTACAATTTACATATGAAAATAGTCTAATACTTCAGTGATAAACCACAGCTTAACTAAACGGTGCAGAGTGCAGACAACTCAAAAACAGGAGCTACCTGGGCTTCTGTAGCTGGAGTGCCATCTTCATACTCGACTGCTCCATCAATAAGCATCTTGGGCATGGCTATGGCACCACCAGGGAAGTAGGGATTGTAATGCAAGCCTTCACGAATCTAAATTTCAAATCAACGCCAGAAGGTTAGGACACTGCAAAAGCAAATTTAGGGAGTGCACTAGGAGGAGTAACAATAACAGAAGCACTTTAGCAGGCAATCTCAACCAAGAGCGAAAAATGTGTTTCACTGGAAATGTTTGCAAGCTGGTAAATCCTTAATTCAGTATTAGAATATTCAACAGTACTATTTGCAAGCTGCTAGATCCTTTCAAGTTCTATGAAATAATCCAGGTTTCCTGACCAGAAAGTGGCACAATACACTCCAAGATTCCATGTATTACTGACCAAAATTTCAAGCGGAGTAGAACAAAATTGGTGAAAACGTTGTTAAAAAAAAACAAACCAAGAACACAAGTTTTTGCACACACAGTACATAACCAATTAAGAAAGGGTATTTTGTATATTACATGCTGGTATAATGCCTATCTATGCGGTGTTCGTCATTCCAACTAACCTTATACTCCATCCATTCCAAAATATAAGGCATAACCACCCTTAACCCAAAGACCAAGAAACAATTATTATCACCTCATTGTTTGAATCATCCTAATAAATATAATGCATACACCCAATAGAATTAGAGATTTTAATAATTAAAGAGTTAAAATAATAATAATTTAGTGGAGAAGAGGTGCTAGTTAATTGCATGCATGCATGCACGCCTTATATTATGAAACATCTAAGAAAAGTAGTTGTGCCTTATATTTTGGAATAGAGGGAGTAAAAGAGAAAGAACTAAAAGGAAAAACAAAGCTCTGAAAGGATCTGGAAAGCCGGTAACTATGCCTAGAGGGAATTTTCAACAGCACCAACAAAGAAAAAAGTATAACATGTTGCATTAATTCAAGAAAGGACAGAAACCTTGAAAAATATGAACGCTAAACTAGAACAGGAAACACCGTATTCATCACCATGAAAAAAAGATAGTGCATGATGGATAGAGATGTAGCTTAAGCAATGAATACACATATTGCATTGTCAAGGACTCGTAGTCCAGTAAAAAATGTGTGGCATGGTCTGCCCAATGCATTCATTGATATAAACTGTTACAAAACCATAGAGCACACACCAAATTATCTCCACTCCCTACACATCTAACAAATCAGATACTCAGAGAATCATATGTGAAACCTACAAGTAGCGACCAACACTAAAATAACAAAACAATATGTATGAGAGAGGGTTACCGAAACACCAGCAGGTGGATCACGATAACCAGTGAGAAGAGCAAAAACATAGTTCTGGCCATTGTGCCTGGCCTGAAAATATGTAAAAAACAAAAGAGTTAGATACAATCTAGAGATGAGAAATTGCACCACATGTGACTGACAGCAATTTGTGAGTCTCACCTTTGTGATTAGACTGAGATCCGGGGGGTATGCCCCGCCATTTGAAAATCGAGCTGCTTGCTCATTTGCGTAGGGTTGTGGGAAACGGTCGCTCAGCTTACCTGGACGTGTGAACATTTCACCTTCATCATTAGGACCGTCAACCACTTCAATCTCAGCAGCCATTGCTTTTGTTTCCTCTTCTGTATAGGCCACACCAACCAAATCTCGGTATGAAATCAAGGACATTGAGTGACAAGAGGCACACACTTGTGTATAAACTTGATGGCCACGCCTTATTCTGCTCATATGTTTTTAAAATAAATAAATAAAGAGGTGAAAGAAAAGATAAAAATATGAAAAAAGAACAGCTCAAAAGACTACCTCAGCAGCATGGGCATATAACAGTAACATTGACACTGCAACATTTGCTTATCTCTAAAATAACAAACAGCATAGTACACTGATGTTTCTTTTATGTTGTACCACATGATGGGGGGAGTATGTTTTTCTAGTTAATCATTATATATTAGATGCATGATTGCTTCTTGAAATGAAGTCAAGTAGTCTCTAGTCAGAACAAGCTATTTAACAAAAATAAGTCTATTCGATAAACTTACGATGCATGATCATATGAGCTAAGGATGCCAGCATGTGGCCAGGGATAGTGTGGGGCTTCCAACCCATGCTCCGCTTCATCAGCAGATGCAATTGTAGCAAAACTTAAAAGGCCAGAAGCACCAACTCCCAGAATAGCCAATGCTCTCAATCCAGTGAAGCCAGAGGACTCTTCATGATTTATCCAGGATGAAGAGAGCGGAGATGAGCTCTGCAAAGTTTATGGTTTCAAATAACAATAGCGAATTAACTTAAATAAATAGTCAATTAAGTTAAACCATTATTGTTCAGTTGCCGCAGTATTAATGAGTCAGCCATTCATTCAACAATTGCATTTAGGTGTTGTGGATTCCTATTAGAGGAACCGACACAAAGCAAAGCAAATGGTATAAAAGAGTTGTAGGAGATAAATTAGGAGTTTCTTGTTAAGTTAGAGCCTGACAGTTGACCCCTTTTTGTTTTCTATCACTATTTCATTTCCTTGTTTTACTTCCAAGCACGGGGATAACTCCAGCTGTTGTGGGGTTTTTTCCCTTTCTTCTACCGATTGGAGAAGCATTGCCCTTTTGCCTGACTGTTTAAGGGTGTGTTCGGATGCCCCTTTTCCCAACCCCTCTCCCTCGTTTTCCGCCGCACGCTTTTCAAACTGCTAAACGGTGCGTTTTTTGCAAAAAATTTCTATATGAAAGTTGCTTAAAAAAATCAAATTAATCCATTTTTGAAAAAAAAAGCTAATACTTAATTAATCACACACTAATGGATCGCTCCGTTTTCCGTGCGGGAGGTATTAGTTCCCATCCCTGAAACCCGAACGCACCCTTAAAACTACACAGTATCCCTAACCCTGCTGGCCTGCTGCCCTTATCTGCAATCATGACACCAACTTTCTCATCCCCTGGCGAGCCCACATTATAGTCTATACAACACAACTAGGCTAAAACAGAAGGCAGCTGCTTTACTCCAAACAAAGTAACTACAAGGAAAAATCTAGAACTACCAAGATAACAGTAATCCAAATGTCTGGACGAGTAGGATGGAGATTCTTTGATTGATAATAACACAAATACAATACTTCCTCCGTTTCAGATTATAAGTCATTTTGATTATTGCTTTAAGTTTGACCAAGTTTGTAGGAAAAAAGTAGTAAGATATTCAACACAAGACAAATATATTATGAAAAATATTCAATTATAGACTTAATAAAACTAATTTGATATTGTAATATTAGTATATATGTCTACAAACTTGATCAAACTTGAAATACTTTGACTTTGACCAAAGTCAAAGCGGCTTATAATCTAAAACAGAGGCAGTAGTAGAAAGGACGTGGAATAAATTTATAATTTTTAGCAAAAGTACCAAGTACAAGAATAGGGGGGAACCGAAGTTCTCACAGTACTTACAGATGGACGAAATGCTTTCTTCAAAAGCTGACTGATGCCCCTCCCAGCAGCCATTTACAATGCTGTATCAAGCATCACAAACAGAGGGATCAAAATTTCAGGATTGCAGACTTGCATCACAATTATACTCCTATTTAACTTTGCATCAGTAGATGTAACGAATGGAGAGAGAGATACAGTGCGACAGTCTCACACAAAAACACTAGGAACGATATTTGATAATAGTTCCCTAAATCCCCATAAACGGATACTATCATCTTACACTGTCGCCTACCACTACCAGGGGCCAAACTAGTGTCGCGGAGATTGAACTGAACCCCGAATTCCTCTTGTTTTGAAATGAAACTGCCCCTTGTGGACTCAATTTCCATCCGACCACGCATCGAAGGAATCCGGAAGAAAATGGATAGTTCCAAATCCGAACGGATTACCAATCTAGTACAAAGTATCTATCTACTCAAAACTGGCCCGGAAGTGGTAGACGATGGAGTAAGGGAGAAGAACGAATACCTTCGGATCGATTCAAGCAGCGATGATGGAGGCAGGTGGAAGGAGGAGGTCGCCCGCGCGGCGCTGCACCCCGCTCGCCGGCGGCGGGCGCTCGAGAGCTCCGCGGATCAGGGAGAGTCAAACGGAGAGGGAGATGGAGGAGGAGGAAGGTGTGAGAGAGAATCGAGAGATGGAAGACGAAGGGGGCATTTTGGTAATTCTTCATTTCTACGTGGGCTTTGTGGCGCTTCGAGGGCCGCTTGAAGATGCACGAGCGAATGCGTCGACACGTCGGCATGTTTAAGCTTCATTAACCGCCACTTTCTCTTTAAATATTCTAATTATTTTTTAAAAAAACACGGTATAAACGCATATGCTCGTAACGCACGCACACTTGCCTCAATAAACTTACACATCCTACCTTTATAAGTATCTTCGAAATAAGGGCTCAATAAACTTACACACCCTACCTTTATTAGTATCTTCGAAATAAGGGCCGGCATATCTTGAGTTTAACGAAGTCATTATGGACGGACGCTTACAACGTGTGTACACTCACCCTATAAACACATACACACCTATGGGTACTTTTTTGAATGAAGGGCTCGATATATCTTCGGTTCGACGAAGTCACTACAGATACCCTGCTGTCGATGTTATGTCGCCTACCACTAAAAAAATAATTAGCTATCAATACGAGTATCTTGTTAAATCTAGCATTACAACTTTCCTATATTATTATAATTTTTTTATTATCAACTAATAATTAAATCAGACATTGGTCGGTTAGTTTTTAGCAGTGAGAGATTGGAGCTGGATTTTTCAACTTCCAGTGCTTTTAAAAAAAATAATTCTACAAATAGATCTTTAGAAAAGTTTATTTTCGGAATCAACCTTTTTCGTGCGCCATGGTCTAACATGACAACGCCAATAACATTGGCGCCATCTCCCTCGTCTGCCGATGAAAGCTAAGTCGCTAATATGAACATTAGCACCAAGGATCCATTTGTAAAAAAAAAGGAGACCTATCTGTAAAAAAATATTTACAAATAGATCCTCAGTCACTAAATATTTTTAAGCGAGAACCTATTTGTAAATATTTTTCTATAACATTGAATATATTTGATTTTATATTGAAAAAATTACTATATTCTTTTTTAAATTTTATTAGTCTTAACAATGTTATCCTTTCCTTTCTCCTGGGAGTGGGACCCAGCAGGCAGTGAGAGCCAGCGTCACAACGACCTGGGCGTGCGTGCGTGGACGCGGGTGCAGCGGAGGCAGGCAGGTGTCGTCCAGAAGCCGAGGCCACATGGCGGCCTCCGCCGCTTTCGCCCTCCTCTTCTCCAACCTTCCCCAACCGCTTCGTCGCCGCCGCCCTCCTCCTCCTATGCTCTCCACGCTTCGCCTCCTCCGCCGCCACCACCGCCGCCGCCGCCTCGCCGCCGCCTCCTCCGCCGCCATGTCGTCGTCGGGCGGCGCGTCCTCCTCCTCGTCGTCAGGGGAGCGGCACGGCGTGGGGCGGAGCCCGAACCGCCTCGCCGCCGAGCACAGCCCCTACCTGCTGCAGCACGCGTACAACCCGGTGAGTTGAGTGAGTCTCCGCGGGGGCGGATTACGTATTTACGTTTACGCCGTCTTCGCCTCCTCTCTGCGGGATTTTGTCGAGCACCTTGCGCTCTCTTTGAGTTGAGAATGAGGGGATTTGATCGGCTCTTCCGCCGCTTTGGGAGGCATCTCGTAATTTGTAATTCGTAGAGAATCACTGAGCACACCACTTGTGGGAGCTTTTCCTCGAATTAATTTGAGTATCACGTAGTCGACGATGACCCTATGGTTATGGAGATAAAGCGATTTTTTTTTAAAAAAAATTATCTAATTCTTAGACATGTAAGAAGCTAACCGAGAAAATTGTTTGATTGTTTTTTTTTAAAATTTTATAGAAGAAACTAGATTAGTGACATACTTGTTTACTTAATGCAGGTCGATTGGTATCCTTGGGGAGAAGAGGCTTTCGAGAAGGCTCGCAGAAAGGACGTTCCCATCTTTCTATCAAGTATGAAGTGTCTAAAACAACAATAGGAACAGTGCATTCTCTCAAATATAATAATACAATAGTGTGCCGTGGTAAAGTATGGTTACAATCATTGTAACTTGAACTGTTTTCAAGTGGAATCTAAGCTAAAAATTCATTCAAATTCACCCTTTCCATATTTATTTTCTCCCTTCTTGTATTCTAACCGCTTATTTTGCTTCATGGCAAATGTTGATGTGCCCGTGAAGTTGGCTATAGCACATGCCATTGGTGAGTTGCCTTTAGTATCTCCTTTTGCTTTTATTAATATCATGTATATTCGTATTATGTGTGATATGTGACTCTCTTCTGCATCTTACACTTCATGTTTAACATCAGTATTGGTTACTATTATTTTTGGTTGAATTTCAAAGGTGCCATGTGATGGAAGTGGAGTCTTTTGAGAATGATGAAATCGCAAAGATTCTAAATGATGGGTTTGTTAGCATCAAGGTACGGTTATTCTGATATTAATTGAAGTGTTCCAGTAGCATTTTTATAGTCATATCATTTTACATGCCTTCACTCCCGGCGAAAAAAAATAATACATGCCTTCACTGTGTGAAAATATATGTAAATGCAATGTAATGATGCTTCAAAAAGAATCAATGTAACTGTATTGCTTTCCTTCTGATTATTAGTTTTGACAGGTGGACCGTGAAGAGCGACCAGATGTTGACAAGGTAATCTTCCTAAGTGTCCCAAGCTGAGTTGTTTTTTTTCTTATTTTGTATCTTCAGACTAAAAGGGTCCCTTGTGTTTCTGTTTCCTTAAGTGTTATACTTTGTTCTTTATTAATCATGGTATATCATCTTTTAGGTGTACATGACATATGTATCAGCACTGTATGGCGGTGGTGGTTGGCCTTTGAGTGTCTTTTTGTCTCCTAATTTGAAACCGTTGATGGGTGGTACATACTTTCCTCCAGATGATAAGTACGGAAGACCAGGATTCAAGACTATTTTAAGGTATCAGCTGAAGTTTACTAATTCTGGACTTGGTTACTGGAAGTGCTTAGCTTCTGTGTAATTTGACACGCCTACACTTGCCTTCTTTAGGAAGGTTAAGGAGGCCTGGGAAACTAAACGCGATGCGCTTGAGAAGACAGGAAATGTGGTCATCAAACAACTGCGAGATGCATTATCTGCTAAAGCTAGCTCTCAAGATATGCCAAATGATCTGGCTGTTGTTTCCGTGGATAATTGTGTTGAAAAGGTTCGAGAAATACTCCATATATATCCACGCTATCATATTTATAAACTCTGGCATGGTCTACTTGAAACTGACTGACCAAATTGATTTCTTTAATGGTGTAACAGTATTGCAGTAGCTAGATTATTTATTTTTTTAGGATGATGAATCCTAGCCTAGTAAGATTTGTTTCACAGTTTAGTGATACAAACATCCTATACTTGTATGCTCCGGAAGCTTGGTTAGATCAAATCAGTATCTTAGGTTCATATGTGGTTAAGCAAGATGAACTTTTCAAAAGTGCTGTCACAAAATGGACTTTGCTCTGTTGTCTGAACTTCTACAAATGTGCCTGATGTAGACGAGGTTCAAAAATAGGGATAAAAATAATATAAGGTCTTCAATTGCAGGTGTTTATGTTTGAACATGCGATGGCTGATGGTACATATTTGTATGTCTTTATTCTTATGTTATTATTGAGTAGTCTATCAACATTGTTTTTCCCTGTACTGGTACACTCTTTTTTGACATATTGCATTGATACACTTCTGAATTAGAATTGAATATCAGCATACAAGGATTTTGTTCTGGTCAATTAGTATATGTAAGCAGCCAACTATGTTGTAGTTGTGACCTTTTTTTTTTGTGAAAAACACTGCTTATGGAATGAAGCTTATAGAGAGCCTGAAAACCTTGGGTTGCACAACTTACTTTTTCATTATTTTCTTACTAGCATCATTATTCATCAGATATATGTGCGCTTACAGATTCTCACCTCATATCTATGCAGTTAGCAGGCAGTTATGATCCAAAATTCGGTGGATATGGCTCTGCTCCAAAGTTTCCAAGACCTGTTGAGAATTGTGTAATGTTATATAAATTTCGGAAGCATTTGGAATCTGGACAGGTGAGTGAATCCCAAAATATAATGAAGATGATAACTCATACATTGCAATGTATGGCAAGGGGTGGAGTTCATGATCACGTTGGAGGTGGCTTTCATAGATATAGTGTGGATGAGTGCTGGCATGGTAAGTTCAAGGCTAAATTTTCCGTCATACCACTTTGTGGAATTCCCCTCACATATCTCCTCTCTGTATTTAGTCCCGCATTTTGAGAAGATGTTGTACGACCAAGGACAGATAGCTAATGTATATCTAGATACATTTCTGATCACGGGAGATGAGTATTATTCTTCAGTTGCACGTGATATACTTGATTACTTGAGGAGAGACATGATCGGAGAAGAAGGTGAAATTTACTCAGCAGAAGATGCTGATAGTGCAGAATATGATGGTGCTCCAAGAAAAAGGGAGGGAGCTTTCTATGTGTGGACTAATAAGGAGGTACGTCCATCATCCATGAACTATTCTTACTAGTGCATGTGAACATTTTGTTACATAAATACCTCTTCCCAGTCCATAGAAGGTGGGCTTAATGATTTAAACTTCTTAGACTAATTTGTGAGGCTTAACCCTATGTTCAGTTGATTTGAGTTTTACTGCTATCACATCCTGCTAATATAGATATTAAACTCTTCAGTCCCAGTTCCACTTGATTTATAGTACCATTATAGCCTGAAGATTCTTTTGTTCCATACCAAATGTAAGCATTGAAGGAAACGAATTTTGTAAATACTACTCAGTTTTATACAATACCTCCTAAAAAAATAAATAGTATCTGTTTGGTAGTAGTTACATTAATAATTCCATTGAATTTACACACTTACATTATAGTGCCTGAGATCTAGAGATATGCATCTTTTCATTAAATAGGTACATTATGTTCTTCACACAGATTGAAGACACACTTGGGGAGAATTCAGAGCTATTCAAGAATCATTACTATGTCAAATCATCTGGCAATTGCGACCTTTCGCGGATGAGTGATCCTCACGATGAGTTCAAGGGTAAAAATGTGCTAATAGAAAGAAAACAAGCTTCTTTGATGGCATCAAAGTGTGGCAAGTCTGTTGATGAATATGCTCAAATCCTGGGGGATTGTCAGCATAAGTTGTTTGATGTCCGGTCAAAAAGGCCAAGGCCACATTTGGATGATAAGGTTCTTGCTTAAATGTCTGGCACATCCATTTTTTTATTGTCACATAATGTACTAACTACAGTCTATTTTAGGTTATTGTCTCATGGAATGGACTAGCTATATCTGCTTTTGCAAGAGCTTCCCAAATTCTGAAATCAGAACCAACTGGAATCAGATTTTGTTTCCCAATTACTGGGTGCAACGTAAAGTTTTCTGCTCCACCCTCTAGATATTGCATCTCATTGTAATGCACATGATTGATTAATTTGTCATTCACTTTGTTCTCTTGTAATCTTTTCCATGATTTGCTGTGGCAGTTTTCCTTGGTCAAACAGGCTCTTGGATGTGCATGCCCATACATGATCTGTTTAATAATAAATGGAAATGTTGCCTATGATGTTGTTCCTTGGGTGACGATGAAAGTAGCATAATGTTGTATTTGAACATTCTTTTCTGCACATGTGGCTCTTTGTTGCTTCATATGGCTTCATATCCAGATCTTAGCTACCTCATTAAGTGCGATAAATCTTTTCCTTACCTGGTCTGCATCATCATATTTATCCATTGCCCATCGCTCTGAAATTATTTCTTGAGTTTTCACCACTTATGTATGTGGATATTTTGCAGCCAGAGGAATATCTTGGAGTTGCAGAAAAGGCAGCACGTTTTATAAAGGAAAAACTATATGATAGCAGCTCAAACAGGCTGAATCATAGTTACCGAAATGGGCCAGCAAAAGCACCAGGTTTTTTGGATGATTATGCTTTCCTAATAAACGGGTTGCTGGATCTCTATGAGTATGGTGGTAAGATAGAGTGGCTTATGTGGGCTGCTCACCTTCAAGTCATTCAGGCAAGGAATTTGTACTTGTTTGCCACTTCTATTTTATATCTTGCATAATTTGCTTTGTTCTTTGCCATAATTGTTGACATATGCAGGATGAATTGTTCTTGGACAAACAAGGTGGTGGCTATTTCAATACTCCTGGAGAAGACCCTTCTGTTCTTCTGCGTGTTAAAGAAGATTATGATGGTGCGGAGCCTTCTGGTAACTCAGTAGCTGCTATCAACTTGATCAGATTGTCCAGTATATTTGATGCAGCAAAATCCGATGGTTACAAATGCAATGTTGAGCATCTCCTGGTATGTGATTATTTCATGTTTCTCTATCCATCTGTAGTGTGCTTTGATATCATAACTGTTTACACTTTGTATTAATGTAAAACAAATTGTGGCTGTGTACATCCGATTTGGATGTAGAGGCTGGGTTTTAATCCATTTTCCAAAAAAAAAAAATGTGCCTTGTGATTTCTGAATCTTGAATTGATCTTTCATAGAAAGTAATGGTACTGTTTGGGAATTGTTCACCAGATGGTGCTGTTTCATGTAAACACATTTAAGCCTATTATCAAGACTGATTTAATTATATATAAAAAATAGTTCTAACATGAGGCTCAAGGTTAGCCTCTGATGTCAATTGGCAAACAAGAAGTAACGTTTCCAGCTAAGCATCTGGGAACAAGAGATTTGCTCATGCGTGTTATACATTTTTTGTTTCGTAGGCCGTCTTCCAGACGAGGCTGAGGGAACTTGGTATAGCATTGCCGTTGATGTGTTGTGCGGCAGACATGCTTTCTGTCCCGTCCAGGAAGCAGGTGGTTCTGGTGGGGAACAAAGAATCGACTGAATTCCGTGACATGGTTGCTGCCACATTTTCGACATATGATCCAAATAGAACTGTGAGCGATGAACTAGTCGATCATAAATTCTACATTCGACGTAGTGTCTCTACAGTTTTTACTGATCTGGCCACCCTGTTTGTTGATCTAGGTGATCCAAATAGACCCCAGGAACACCGAGGAAATGGGATTCTGGGAGAGCAACAACGCCATCATCGCGCAGATGGCACGGAGCAGCCCACCGGAGAAGCCAGCGGTGGCGCACGTCTGCCAGGACTTCAAGTGCAGCCCTCCGGTGACCTCTGCAGACGCTCTCCGCGTGCTGCTCAACAAGACAGTGGCAGCTGCTACTTCGTCTGCTGCTGCCTGAAGCGTCTTTCCCTCCTACGGCTATGGAGCTCCTCTGGAAAGCACATAAGTAACAAATCGGCAGAGTTTTTAGCCTGCAGAAGGTTTAGCTTTCGGGTTCCCAAAGCTCTTTGAGCCGCCTCGGCTGTGTGTAGATATTTTTCTCTTAATAAAAGCACTGTTTTCATCTTGCTTCCCCTTGAGTTGCAGGCCGTTTTTTTTTTATACTGAAGTTGCAGGCTGTTTGGAATGTATGAATCTCACATTTCACACGAGATAAAAAAAACCAGTTTGCGTTACAAAGATCCCGGCCCAAGGGATCTCAGGAAAAGTGGAGTTCCAAATGAAAAAGGAAATCATACTGATGTTATCTAGTATCTGGTTTATTTGCAGAGAAATTCCACGAGGCACTGTATATCTACAGATGTTCTGTTCCATAAGAAATTCATACATGAAAGAATATATGTGGTAATCGCTTCCTAACAAAAATTGGGATATATCAGCTACGAGAACGCATATTTCCATTACATAGCTGCAATAAAAACGGGGACGCATATTTCCATTACATAGCTCCCATAAAAATTACAGAGCATGCATGTAAATATACCAAAAGGGAAGAGCAAACTACGATCATTAGATCTGATGCTTTATTTGAGCTAAATGATCATATTAACATAGAGAAAGCCTCTTCATCTGTACCAACTGAAACTGAAAACGCATGGATAAAGCATAGGAATCAAAGCCTGGACTCCAAAAAGGCGGCCACAGGTAGCACTGGAGAGGGAGAATGAAGATGATTAGTCAATTATCAAATGATATAAAACCAAAAATAATAACTTCCATTGCTATAGATCCAATGTTGCCAAAGTTAATTGGTTCCTCTAAAGAACAGCATATACTTGAAAAGATCTTTCGCTCACCAAGTTCTCTCTGGAATATCTTCCAATTCCAGGGATATAGCTGCGGCGCATATCCAAATGATAATTACAAGAACGAAAAACTGGAACAATTGTAAGTTCATATGGTTTAATGGCTAGTACTCACCATGATTTGTTGCTACCGGGTATCCACGTGACGTCGTGACCTGCGATGAGCATCGCGCTACACTTGGTACGCCATTCCAACTTCTATCAGACTAATATGTGGAATGTGCAGTGTGACCGATGGACCTCTGCAGTTCTTCCGGAGGAAAGAGTAGCCAACATCAATTGCAAATCTCTTAAAAAAACTAGAGTTCTTCCTAGCTTTGATATAGACATGCCCCATGACGTAGGTTACCCCTGTATGTTTTGCCTCCACAAGTGCTAACAGCTCATCTTTAACCTGTTGATCCATGTCATCCTCCTCTGGCAGCTCAAAGCGAACACGTCGCCTCCGGCTCACATTAGGTGATTCCTGCTCATAAGAGGATTGCAAGCTTCGAAGACTCTCTGATTTAGTGCTCCTCGTCGTCATGGAGTCAGCTAGGTCATTGGAATCTCTCACAGCTAGTGGAGAGTCATAGTCATCAGATGTTGTTATGACGGCCATTCGTCCTTCATTGGCAGTATCATAACTTGCTGAAGAAGATGCATCCTCAGCTTCCATCATAATGAACTTCCCAATGTTCATAACTAACATGTTCTCAAAATTGTCATCATCTCTCTGAACATCTTTGTAACCATACCTAACAATGCAGCGGTACATCCGATATGCTCTAGGTCCAATCCTGCCCACAAGGTATCGTTCATCTGGTGACACATATGGTACTGGTACTGACTTGACACAAAGAAAGACTAGGACTTCATGAAAGGCAGGGAGATTAGTAGTGAAATGTGTGAAGATGTTGGGTACACCAGTCACCAGTTCTGTGTAAATCAGACCAATTCCTGGGACACGAACTACGTCAAGGCTTGGACCCAGGGACAGGATATATCTCATTGATACCTTATTCTGAAGATCATACTGGTACTTCTTCCTTGTCCCATAGTGCCAAATATACATGACAGACATGAATATTAAAGCAAGCACAAGCGGCACCCATCCTCCCTGAGTAACCTTCATGAGGGATGAGGAGAGATAAACAACTTCAACGGATCCGAATAATAAAAAGAAAGATAGAGCAAATATTATGTTCTTTTGCCAAACGAAGATCATGATCAATGCCATCAAGAATGTACTGACAAACATAACAGTCATGCACGCAACACCTGCAATGACAAACCATGGCAATGGCAGTGCTTAGACTCTTAGCACTTGAGTATACCGGAAATATACAAAAGGCTATATGCAAGGAGCTCTTGATCACGTGAAAAATCATGGTTACAGGCGCTTACCATAGGCATTACCAATAAGTGTAATATCACGGAATGCAACTGTGACAGCTACACAGAGCACCATAAGGATCCAATTTATTTCAGGAATGTATATCTGTCCATAGATCCACCTTGATGTGTGGACAACCTTCACTCGAGGGAAACATCCCAACGAATGGCACTGCTTCACAATAGAGAATGTTGCTGAAATGACAGCTTGGCTACCAACAACAGCAGCGAGAGTGGCCACCACAAACACAGGCCAAAATATAGGTCCTGGATGACAATTAAAATTAACATTACACTTACATATCTGTGTGCATGCATGCATGTGAGAGAGAGGGGTGACAGTGCAAACCTGGGATAGAATCATAAAAACCTGTGGGCATGTCAAGGATATTTTTTGACAGAAATGCCGCCTGACCCATATATTGTAATATAAGACATGGGTATATGATGGTGATAAAAGCTAGCTGTAACAAGGACAAAACATGGATATATTTCAGCAATAGAAAAAAAATAATGAGCAAAACTGGCAGAAGAAGCAAGCAAAGTTTAGTAAACATAAATTATAATTACTAGCAAAGAATACTATATGGAATCCAGGAGGAGGCTTCAAAATAAAAATGAACCAGATAGGTCACATGAGAGAACTTGTACGAGCAACATTAGTCCACAACAAAGAAAATGACTAGGTTCCTCCATTCCTTTTGAGCCTCTGGTTGGTTTCAAATATGTAGTCACAACTCACAAGCTAACTAAATTTATTTTCAGATAAGGCTGTTTAGTACATTAACTTTTTGCTTCCGTTATATTTTCCCTCAAATTGCTTTCTCTAAGTTTCCATGGTTGCTTTACTAGGCAACACAATATCACACCATAACATATATTAACAGACCTAGAAGTATATCTCCACAAAGTGAGCAACTAAAGACAGATAAGTTAACTCACCCTGACAGATGCACTCGTGAAGTGACCAAGGTCGGCAAACATAGCTTCACAGCCTGTAAAATTGAAACAGAAAATGAACCTTAAATCCCAACAAGTATTTTACTTACCAAAGTAAAGTACAACAAGAATACAGATTATACCCCAAGAGTAAGGAGTAAATAGTAACCAACCTGTCATAGAAAGAAGTATGCCTCCTAGAGCAATCCAACCATCTTTACCTGTCGTCCTAAAGAACTTAACAATATAATATGGAGAGAGAGCTTGGTATATCCTTGGGTTCCAATGTATTATGTTGTATAAACCAATTCCACCAATGCAAAAGAGCCAGATGACAACAATTGGTGCAAACATGAACGCTACCTTCTGAGTACCTCGGTGTTGCAATGCAAATAGACCAACCAACACAATGCATGAAAGGAGTACAACAGAACCTGTACAGAAAATAAGTTATTACACTTAATCCCAAAAGTAGAATAGCAATAATTCCTAAAGGAAATTATTTATCACGCAAATAGGATGGAAGTCTCACTATATAGAAATAGTCACCAGAAAAAAAATATAGTAGCCAGAAACTTATACTGGCCAACCTTTGACATGGTAAATACAAAATACTAAATTTTGCAAGATACTGTGCAGGTGCATGGTAGTAGCAGGCAGACACTACAAAATACATGGTAGTAGCAGGCAGACACTACAGAACTTAAATTTTGCAAGATACTGTGCAGGTGCATCTTGACATGACAAACTAATATTCTCAGGGAAGTAAATCAAGTGCATTCAGATGTTCACATAAGTAAAAAATCCACAATAATATGAAATTACAGTCAAAACAGAGGTGCCTACTTTTGAATGCATTCAGAGAAAGAATAATTCTATTGATTAATACTTACGAACGTAATTACATAGGGCTGTAAATTTGAAATTGACAATACTCACTCAACAGCCTAGATGTGTTCTAAAATTGTTGCACTAAGGAGTTATGAGTTAGAGGTATATTGTACTTACGATCATGTAAACCAGTAGCTCGAACTTTCAATCCAGACATAGATGACAGAACTGGAGGGGGAAAAACAAGCAGAACAAAGCACATCAACATACAAAGAGGTTGATATGTAACAACTTTGAATTACATGAACTAACAGAGAGAGATGGCACTATCCACCTGAGATTGCTGGAGTAAGGATACCATCACCAATCATCATGCTAGTACCGCACAGAACTATGAGGAGAAGCACGGTTCTGGCATTCTTGTGCTTCTCCATGAACCTTCTTAGCCAAGGTAAAGATCCATGACGTGAAGTAAAACCATTTCTGTAGTATGTCGATAGCTCTTCATCTGCTGATTGTTGATTTGGAAGAAAACTAAGTTTCGCATGCCTGCAAAGCAGCGAATAAAGAGCAAACGGCCCACCTACAAAAGTGACAGGAATTACTTATTTTTCTTCAGGTTGAACAAAGATACAGAGTAAATTTGTAAAAAGAAAAAGACAAGAAGAAGCCTGGTAGTGTGATACTCCAGCAAATAGATTGATAATATATTTACTGTAAGCTGATTCATCAAGATGATAGATAATGTAAGGTCAGGTGTGTTTATACCAAATTTCCAAGAAAGTGTGTACTGTGTACCTTCACCATTGTCATCAGCACTTAATACAATAGTGACATACTTCAGCAAAGGAATAAGTGTGAAGGTCCAAAATATCAAGGAAAGAACACCAAAGACTGTTTGCTCATCTTGATATCGACGTAGTCTTCCTGAGAATGTACTTTTATAAACGTAAAGAGGTGATGTGCTTAGGTCCCCATAAACAACACCAAAACTCTGGTATGCTAAAAGCAGTAAATTCCTGTAGTGTTGCCTCCACTGAAAATATGTGGAAAAAAAAAAAACTACCATCAGGAAATGTTTCCTTGGAAGTATGAATTTTCATGCTAGTTACTCTTAAGTACCATAATGATCAATCATCAAATAACCAAAAAAATGATCAAAGAGAACGTACCAATACCATGAATATGCAAGTACTAAGGTTTACATATAACAGGCTGATATTAATAAAACTTGCAAGCATCATATGACTAATCAAAATTATCAACACTTGTACATTCACAAACTCAAGCAGAGTTACCGTTTAGTATATAGCATTAAGGAAAGGGACAGGCATTAAGTGTATACTGATGTTTCTGAATTTACCGATAACAGATGGTAATATTGTAACTTATATCTGCGAATAAATCTAACCAAAGAAAACTACAATTTAATTCGATAACTTCATCCCGACAAGTTACAGTCCTTTCCATTTACAATGAATTGCAGGCTTTTGTATCATGTGACTATAGTAGTATGTGGACTACCGCAAAGTGGCCAATGGGGATCTTCCATTACGAATGATAAATCTATCTGCTTAGCAGGTGTGATCGTACGTCCCCTCTGAATCAATTTTTGAAATCATAATCGAATCCCTGGACCACCTACACGATCAAACCACTCTACACGACCAGAACAAAATGAAATCCTAAGGATTTCACCAAGCGAAACAAACAAACAAACCCAATGACGACCGGTTCCTCCAAGCGAAACACTCGCCATCGAACGCCGATTTTTTAAAAAAAAAAAATCGCGGGTGAAATTCCTCGCAATGAAACCCTTGATCCCATCCGAAACATAACTCAAATCCACAAAATCCCACCCCCAAAATCATCCCTCGTAATCCACTTAACCTACCAAACCTAGGATCCAGCCTCCGCCCCCCCCCCCCCCCCCCCAAGCCCCAAGCGCAATCCGCACCAGCACAGAAAGAGAGAGCGCGCGTGAAGGAGAGCAGAGAGACAGGGCAATGAGGGGGGGAGGGAGCAGAGCGGCCGGAGGCGGGGGGCGCGTACCGGCAGCTGGTCGGCGCCGCCCACGCCGGCCTCGGCGTCCATCGATCGATCGGCGGCGGCGGCGTCGCGAGAGCGCGGCGCGCGATTCCGTCGAGAGGTAGAGATCACGAGGAGACAGGAATGGAACGGAACGGGTTATGGATGGATCACAGATGGCGTCGTACTACTATCACTATCATTATTAATTACCATTATGCCATTTTACCCCTCCCAATTCGTAATTAGGCCATCTTTTTAGGGTGTTTTTGCATATCTCGAGCAAATCTGAGATCACGAAGGAATGCTGATGTAGGGTATGCTTTGAGAGCTTCTGGCAGCTAGAGATTAGCTAGTAGAAGCTCCCCAAACAGTATAGATTTTCAATCAGATACTCCCAGTTCCTTCGGATTCTTACCAGCTAGCTTATCAGAATCTTAAAACTCTCCGATTAGGATCATAGATGAGTTTGTGGGTCTTTTGAAATTTAAAATTTGAATCTATGAAGGGGTAGCTGCTAAAGAGAAGAATAATTATTGCAATTTTTTTTATAAAACCGAACAAAAATGGATGAATTATTGTATAGCTGGATGATGACGGACGAGCAGTGGCCACTCGCCGCGCGCAGAGACAAACTATGATTGCGAATTGAGGAAGAAGACAAAATAAAAAGGAATTGTTCGCAGCTGCCGAAACTTGGACCGTCGTAAGTTTGTAAGCAAAATGGCCCATATAAAAGCCCATTGAATTGAGTTCACCAGAAAAGCCCACAAGAAGATGAAACAGACTGACCTGAATGGGCCAAGCAACCTCGATTTTCTGGGGCTCCATGAAGCCCATGTAACACACTCTTCTTCTAAAGACAAAATCTTTTAGTATTTAAGATAATGGAATACACAAAATTGTGAATCAAATGAGTTATAGTTACTTTGTTCAATGTAAGTTATTGTTAAAAAAAGTTCAAAGGTGCACCACCATCATCTAGCCTGACTAGCCATGATTATCAGGCGATAACATAAACTAAATCTCAATCTCCAAAAAGGGGAGAGAGAGAAGAGTGAGAGATGTGAAATCGGTCAGAGTTTGACAAAGATCTGAAGATTCTGAACCAACTCGTCACTCGATGGAGAGATCGGAGATAATTGCGGTTGCGTCACAAAGCCACGATTCATGGCGCAGCAGCGTCGTCAAAAGCAGCAACCAGGCGAAAGCAAAAGGCTTTACAAAGACTAAAATTAAAAGCCTAGAGCGCACTAATGGTTTTGCATTAATCGGTCAGTGAATCCGGTCAGGGTGACAAGCAGAAAGCGCAAAACAAAATTTGATGATTCACATATCTCTGCATGATCATCGATGAATCTCACAGTCGCCGGCTGGGATTCTGACGAATTCCTGATCCTAGTAGGCTGCTGCAGCTGTTTCAGCGACAACAGTTTCCTCTGATTCCTGAATCTTCAGTGGATGTTTCTGGACCTCAATAATCTTGCCCCCTTGGGCCCACACGTCATCTGCCTGACGTGTCACCGACACATCCCGGACAGAATGCTGACCGGTGAGCTCACATGTGACACAACACTGCACTAAGAAACTGCTACAGTGTCAGTAGCTTTGCAGCTAGCTATGCACTATGCTCTCTGCCACTGCAAGTGATCTCCAATACAAGTGCAACCATGCATTTCTCGATCTCCCTTTCACCACCATGCCAGTGGACCAATCGATAAACGCAAGTTGATCACCTAAACAAGACAGAAAATGCTTCTTCTCGAATGCTTGAACCAACAAGAAAAATCGGACGGACAGTCTCTGACACATATGCACATATCCAAGCCTGTATCTCTATCTCCAACCATATAACATGCACCTTTAATGATATTCAAAACGAATTTTCTCTTAAATTACTTATCTAATCTATAATCCGATCACACCGCTGTATTCTTTATAATTAAATCTTTACAGCAAGATATCGTATGATTATATTTTGATGAAAGAAAAACATATGTTTCAATCCACTAACACTAGTTGTTTCATATGTGATAGCGATATGTTTCAACGTGTATCTTTATCATGTTTCATAAGCTTTTTAAATGTTTCAGTTGCTAATTTTTTATTTCACCCTATATAACTTGATGTTTCACTCATTAGTCAACTGGAACATTTGACGGACCAATTTTTTTTTGGTCATGCTGCATACGCAGGTGGTGTGATGACACGCAAACATCATGCGTCCGATATTTGATGGAATATCGGATGTCCGACGCAGAGTCATCTCCAAACAAGACAGAAATTATGCAACTAATTTTGAACTGTCGCTAATTGGTACAGTAGTTACCAATTCAGAATGGACGGCGGTGATGAACCTGGCAGACACTACATATAAACCACACTCAACCAAGATACTCTGATCAACTGGTGAGTTTGGAGTAGGGCATAGATTCTTGGAGAACTGGGCAAATTTTGGCATGGATTCTGGTGCTGCTGCCGTCTGCGCGGAGAAGGCGAGTGAGATCATCAAGATCGGTCAGGTTGATGACGTGCAGGAGCTGCAGCGACGACTGTGCTCCGCCACCACCGTGCCGGAGCGGTACATCAGGGACGGCGACGACCGGCCGGATCACGCCGTCGTCGACGACGAGCGCGCGCAGGAGCAGATTCCGGTGATCGACGTCGGCGAGCTGCAGCGCGGCGGCGAGGACGAGCTCGACAAGCTCAGGCTCGCCTGCGAGCAGTGGGGCTTCTTCCAGGTAATTAACACTACGAGTTTATTTTTTTAAACGAGACAGTGCGAAATTCTATTGATATAGCAGAAAAAAATTAAGATTATAACCCTGAAGATCGTAACCAGAAAAACGAAAAATTACACCTCCACCACTACAAGTTTATTGATTAATTAGCTAGCTAGATTGTGTTTGGGAATGATTTAATTGGTTGTAGGTTATGAACCATGGAGTGGAGGAGGAGACGATGGAGGAGATGGAGAAGGCGGCGAGGGAGTTCTTCATGCTGCCGCTGGAGGAGAAGGAGAAGTACCCCATGGAGCCCGGCGGCATCCAGGGCTACGGCCACGCCTTCGTCTTCTCCGACGACCAGAAGCTCGACTGGTGCAACATGCTCGCCCTCGGCGTCGAGCCCGCCTTCATCCGCCGCCCCAACCTCTGGCCGACAACTCCGGCCAACTTCAGGTAACAGCTTCTCCCTCCATCCATTTCTAAATATTTGATGCCGTTAACTTTTTAAACATATTTAACCGTTCATTTTATTTAAAAATTTTTTGGAATATATAACACTATATATATAATAAAAATATATTTAACCCTAAATTAAATAATAGAAAAAAATTAATAATTACTTAATTTTTTAATAAGACGAAGGGTTAAACCTGTTTTAATGGCGATCTCGAGTGCAGTGAGACGCTGGAGAAGTACTCGGTGGAGATCAGGGAGCTGTGCGTGCGGCTGCTGGAGCACATCGCGGCGGCGCTGGGGCTGGCGCCGGCGAGGCTGAACGGGATGTTCGGGGAGGCGGTGCAGGCGGTGAGGATGAACTTCTACCCGCCGTGCCCGCGGCCGGAGCTGGTGCTGGGGCTGAGCCCGCACTCCGACGGGAGCGCGGTCACCGTGCTCCAGCAGGACGCGGCGTTCGCCGGGCTGCAGGTGCTCCGGGGCGGCGGCGGCTGGGTGGCCGTCCAGCCCGTCCCCGGCGCCCTCGTCGTCAACGTCGGCGACACGCTCGAGGTGCTCACCAATGGCAGGTACAAGAGCGTGGAGCACCGGGCGGTGGCCAGCGGCGAGCACGACCGCATGTCCGTCGTCACCTTCTACGCGCCGGCGTACGACGTCGAGCTCGGCCCGCTGCCGGAGCTCGTCGCCGACGGGGAGCCGCGCAGGTACCGGACGTACAACCACGGCGAGTACAGCCGGCATTACGTCACCAGCCGGCTCCAGGGCAAGAAGACGCTTGAATTTGCAAAGATTTAAGTTGATCGATTGATCACCGAGTAATTCAGTATAATTAATCAACCTAAAAGATCAATTATGTTGACACAATACTTGCGTTTGAGTTATTGTTTATGATAATCTGAAGTATACTAATGTTACTATACTATGAAGTCTGAAGTAGTATTGTACTATGTCTGGTGTATGTACTAGTATTCCACAAAAATGGACAGGCATAATTTGAACGATTTTCATAATCATTTGGTATTCAATATTTCATCTACAGTGCTGGATAAGATGATCAGCACTACCTCGTGTTGAAGTTAGCTGTAGTAGCTTTTTCATTTGTGCGTCAAAAGTACAGGTAAAGGTGCTTTAAACTACGATCATTCTTTAAACCCATAGACAACGGAAAAGCAAAAGCATTTGACTAGCACGCTTCGAATGGTTTCGGCAAAAAGGAAGACGAGATGACCCTACATGGATTATGATTGATCTTAGTCGAGCTTATCACACTTTTAGATACCTTGAAGGTAAGGCACGAATCATACAGGGAACATTAACGGAGGCCAAGATATGTACAGATAGCACTTTCTTTCAGAAGTTTGGTGGTCATGAGGCCCCATTTTCTCTGATAAACATTTTAAAGTACGGCATTGAAATGCTGCGAGAATCATTCAATGTCAGTCCAATAAGTTTCAAGCATCATTCACCATGGTACTCCAAAATAGAAGAACAATCAGTTGTAATCAATTGGCCAGAATGAACCACAGGAACTCACAGCCTCACAGGCCTCGAGCTGTGACGTCTTCTAACGGTCATTCCATCAAGACAGGCAATCAAAGCAGAGTAGAATCAAGTCACAGAAAACTAGATGAGCAGACTTCAACAATGAACAGCATCAGAAGCAGGCAAAGGCAAGGCAACAGATTACGCGTACCCATTCATCAGATGTCATGCCACAAACTTTTGATGTGGACAGGCACATGCACTCACCCTAACACCTAATGGCAGTAACAGGAAACACAATGCTGTCTAGCATCCTGTACATCTCGAGCGCATCTGATTCTGCGGAACGCTATGCACCATGAGGCAAAGGAGCCGGAATCATTATGTTTAGGTGGACTAGGAATTAATCTCGTGTCCATGCAAAAAAGAAGTATGGATTCAGTATAGCGTGCACATAGAACTCTAACTGAATCTTGCCAATGAGATCAGTGATAGGTCAACAAGCTCTATACGTGGCAGCTTCGAGCTATCGCAAAAACCTAGCTGCACAAAAGGTTCTCGTTCATGTAGACCAGGTTCTAAAACCCTTCTATATGTAACCTGGCTTATAGGCAGATGTTAGCTAATGCTACCTTACTACTCCATGTGACTGAAAGAATTGTTGTCCAAGCCATTGTCAATTGTCAAGCGACTGCATCTGTCCAGAAGATCATCCTCTACAGTCTGCTATGAGTAAATGAATGGTTAGTTGCAATCTATTAAAAGGAAATGAGCTATCAAACGATACTGGGAATGCAGCTGAGTTTACCTTGTATGTTTGAAGCAAAACTTGACCACCAATATGTTTCTCTTTCGTATAGTTTTCATAAGCTTGCATCAATGGAGCACTAACAGCCTGTTACAGAACGGACAGAGTATAAGAAACAATAGTATCTCAGTTTTCTTTCTTTTCAATTTTTATCAAAGTCTAAAGTAACAAAATTTAATTAAAGATATTTTTTAAAAAAACAAGCATGGTAGCTGATGCAGTGCAGTGGTCCAAGTTTAAGCAATCATAACCTTATCAGGTGCAGGGGGCAAATTGAAAATTGAATGTGAAACATCAAAAACATGGGATAGATAAGGACTGCTTGGCTTCTACTGGACACAGTACACTCATGAAATGCAGAAAAGAACTTGAGCTCATATGCACCCAAGTTATAGTTCATCCATCTATGCACTAGCAACTGCACCAAATTTGTGAAAAAATATGGTCTCATATGCAATGTATATACAAATGACTTTTGTAACACCCATTTTCTTTTTGCAGGTCAACATGTCATTACATATTGTCAATGTATATATATTCTTTTTTAGAATCTTTTAAACTGTAGAAAGTATGATGGGTGCACATGAACTCGAGGTCATAAAACTGTACTCGTAATGATCCTAGCTTACCTTCAAACAGAGGCCTGAACCCTCTTCCTCAGAAATACACAGATAGTGAATCAGTCTCTTCGTTTCCTTCTGCACAGTTTCCTGGACCTACAAGATAACACATATAAACAGTGTTCAGAAACTACAAAGGAAGTAACACTGCCTCACTACGTAGTTCTATTGAAGTAGGTTACCTTAGCAAGGTAATCTTGCAAAGGGTATTGCACAATCCATTCATAACTTTTCCTGGAGTAGTACAAGTATGTATCTTGAATAACAGCACTTCTCAGCTTGGTTTTGACTTCAGAACGACATATGCCACGCATAATACCCATCAAAAGATTCATATCAACATTGCATCCATCACGCTCTTGGCGAATCTGGGATGAATTAATTGTTATGCACAGAAGGAATGCAGTTAAAAGGGTAATAAAATGTATACCATGTCAGATTACCAGAGTCAGTAGAACATCTGATATTTCATTATTGAAGTAGGAAAAGACCTGGCAGAAGGACATGATCAGTTGTGTGTACAGAAATAGATACGTAAGCAGATTATTATCACAAATGCACATGGAATATTAACTAAAAGAATTATTGCGTGACACTCACTGGAGAAAAGAAAGAAGTAGCAGCAGCGTCTTCAAGCGAAGGTAGTTTCTTATGTGTAACAAAGCAGCGGTCCAAATAGGCCAAAAAGCCAGTTGTGAATCTAATCATGGCGCAATAGTTTGACCACATTTTCACAAGCTCTCTCCAAAATAAGTCACCTTGCTTATGCATCAGATGGGGTAAAACCTAAATACATAAAATAAGTGAACCAAGGGATAGAACGGCCGAACTCTCTTCTCCAACTAAAGGAACTTGTAACACACAAGATGCAAACAGATACAATCATATGTTAATAAGATTTTATATGTGAGCATGCCTGTTTCACGTATTAAATTAATAATATGTGAAATGATAATAAGCATATCAAATAATAACACATATTAGTCAAATCAAACATGCCTGTTTCACAACAGCAGAAGGACCGCTAAGTTGCTATCTTTTTTCCATGGGTACCGATACAATCATATGTGCATGTGAGCTTCATTTTTATGGGAGGCATGGTGTACAACACCTAACTTCCCTAGGCCTAACAGCAGTACATCAAACAATATGTTAATAAGATTTTATATGTGAGCGTCAAGACAGTGAGCTGTAACAACAGATTTTACAACAGATGATCTATGGAGGTAAATGAAGTTGACATTTCATTAGATTCAAATTGAGGATTTCAATCATCATTATGCAACACAATAAACTTACTTGGCTATGTCTAGAAATATGACATTGTGGATTTAAAAACTAGCAACAGCTAGTACTGTAGTACCATTGCACAGACGCAACTTTCATGTGTTGCTTTGTAAGAATTGTACATCTCTTGACAATACTGGTCTTTCTGCACAGCCATCCGGTAAGCGCAACTGGAAAACATAGAGGAATGTATGATGAGCAGCAAGTTTTTAATACCATGTGGATAACCGAGAACATGCATAATGTGCAGTGGTAAGATAGAAGCATACTCATAGTAATTCATGTACTCATTCACAGTTGGCCTTCCACCAGGGCAATCCTCCAAAAGCTTTGAGCATTTCACAATCCCCTGTTCCAGGATCTTCCAGCCATCCTCAAAGCGGAGGTGCTCGTTCATTTTTACTGCTTTGCTCCTGCAATGAACTGAAGCGATGGAAATATCAATAAGAGGAATCGATTTTTATGTATCCAGCAATGTTTGTTATGCAAGGGGATTCAGAGAACGTAGAAGTTTTATATAAATAGGCAAAATAACACAAAGTAGTTTCTTATTAAAAATTCAATAATGTTGCATGATGACATGAAAATAATACTCCTGTTTTTCTTAATTCAATAGACAGTAGCACTCCTGAGTAGTATCCAACTACAAATTTCATCCATGTGCAGTATGCGACACATAACAATCAACCTGTCATGTACCACAAACCCTATTTCCATCCAAATCAAGGAGCTATAAAAATGATGTCATACAGATAGATACATATAAAGGACCTAACAACAATTCAGCATCCATGTCAATCGTTACAGTAGACAGAGGACAACCTAACGTAGGGGCATGGGGATTAAGCCGAATTCCAAAAAACTTCCGAAATGAACAAAACCACCACGCATCAAACGAATCCTCAACAAACTGGATGACTGGAGAGAAAAAATATTTCGATTAGATAGCCCACACCAAAACTCAAGACGAGAATCCACGCAAGACGAAAATATTTTGATTAGAGTTCACCACCAACAAACGTACTAACCTATCCAAATCCATCCCCTCAGCGATGGATCAGTGGTGCGCACGGGGAGGCCTACTCGAAAGCCTTTGCCGGTGAGGGATCGGTCAGACTAACGGGGAAGCCGATAGCCGCGATTCATCCCTACGTGTTGAGCACCGAAGAAGGCGAAGGGGCGAGGGCTACTTCCTAGAAAATCTCGCATAACCTAGGGGGCGGGCGGGCGGCATCCACCTCGCCGGAGAACGCCCATCGGATTGGGTCAGATTGCTCGGAACACAACCCGATTCAACCAGATTAGGGGGGAAAGCGAACCAACCAACCATCAATCCAATCAACCAGGAACTCGAGGGGGAGGAAGAGGAGGAGGAGGAGGAGCTTCTAACCAGGAGAAGTGCGCCGGTGAGGATCGGGTCCTGATCGCCGCCGCCGCGGGCTCTCGTCTCGCCTGTCGCTCGCCGGCAATTGGCGAGGGCAAGCGGGTGAGGAGGGTTTTGAGGGGTTTCTCTCTCTTCTCCTCTCCGGCTTGTTTGGTAAGTCGAGGAAAGGGGATTGGGAGTTTATACGATAAAATTAATGATAAGATTAAGATAGGAATTTGATTTTTAATCCCAATATCTTATTTGGTAGAGGTGATGGAAATTGAATGGGAGTTTAGTTGGAGATTATGTCATTAATAAAAAGGGATGGCTGAGATTTGCTTAGAAAAAGTAAAGGAGGAATTCCCTCCCAATTACCTGCCCTACTCAGATATTGAAAAGGAGGGAGTTCCTTTCTCAATTCTCCATCCCCATACTACCAAAATTCCTATGTCTCCCAACTTCCAATCCCTTTTAAAAACTCCCTCCAACCAAACAGTCGGTCCGCAGGTGGGAACGCAGATAAAAAGGTGGGCCCCGGGAGGCAGTGACCTTTACGTACTATATTATCATCTCCACAATCCGTATTTTTCGGGACAAAATTATTTTCTGAAAAGATCGCTTTATGTAGTGCTCTACCATTTCCCTCTCATTTGTTTACTAGGAGTACTAGCATAGATAAATTTTGTTAAAATAATTTTATTTCTCTTTGAGATGAAAAATATTTTCGCTTTAGATGGATTATTATCTACGATAAATCAGAAATGGATTAATCTCGTCGAGAAATATTAGAGATAAACTTTAGCAATTACTGTATTGTACTGACATGTTCTTAAGAAAAAAAATGGCTGAAAAATCTCTGAAGCCCATAGGTGAGAAAACCTTATGCGGACCAAATTCATCTTTAGGCCCATATATCTTTCTGAGGACTCAGAGGCCCATATCTCTTGGACACACTTGCAGCCCGAATTCATCTCATTTTCTCCATGGGCTCTGCTTATCCTCCGAATTCGTGGGCTTAAATCTGAACTGCCATAGCAATGTTCAGAGGAATTCCTTGTTCAGATAACGAGTTGCAGTAGAAAGTTCTGAAGAAGTCTGAAACTCTGAAAACCCATGTGTGTTCTACTACTGTTTATACTATGGCACATGTATTAAAGTTTTAAGCACTGCGCTAAGCATGTTTTCTTACATGCTCCCAGAATAAAACGTGGCCTCATCATGAGCTGCATGCATTGCAGGGCCGTACCTACCTACTGTACCTTACGTGTATTATTGCCTTGGAATTCTCACATTAATTTCGCCAAAGCTTTTTCTCTGAACCTGTTCTGAACAGTAACTGTAAACCATTACCCGACGTCTGCTGCTGCTGCTGCTGCTGCTGCTGCTGCTGCTGACGAGTGACGAAAACGTGCTCTGCTGCGGCTGCCTTTGTCCAGCATCTTCTTCAGCACTGCAACAGTTGACAGATTTAAGGCCATCGAATCATCAACCTTAATTCATTTGCAGTTGCAGGGATCTCTGTCACCCACATTAATTCTCGCATCAGTGCAGTCTTCACTCGAGAAATCAAAACCTGAATGTATAAAAACAACAAAACTCGATAAGTTTTTTTTATCTCTGAAACCCTCTCTTCTTTCTCTGCAACACGAGGGGGATATTCTCTTGAGGTGAAGAGAAATGCAGGGAGAGAGGAAAAACAAAAAACATCATTCTGAATGTTCAGTAATGCAGAATTAACTTCTCTTCTGGTGACGCATAACTGTCGATTAAATGGATCATTCAAAGGCGCAAAAGTGACGTCGTCATCGTATTCCATTGTTGCCAGAGGTGCCACGAATGATGGATCATTCACCTGGTCAATGTTTAAATTACTCCTACATTTACTCTGCCTCTGACGCCTCTGTCGTTCTTCGTCGTCGTCGCCTGCAGAGCGCTGGCCGCGCGGTCCCTCTCCTCCGGCATATGCAGAGCAGATTCAGCAAAAGTTTCAGAAACCAGCTGGTGGACGGCCGGAGAAACGCATGCCGCCGGCAGCTAGCGACCAGCTTCATCTGCGTCATCTGTCTCTCTCTCTCTCGGCGTCATGGAGTGCATTTAGAGGTGTAAAATTGTAAATGATTAGCCCGCAAAACTCTTTTATAAGCTAAAATAAACCATGAACCCGCTTATTTTGATTAAAATGTGTGGTTCGCGGCTGATCTATTTACACCACTAATTATATTGCATGCAGATGCAGTAATACAGTACGTACTCGCTACGTCCTAAATTATAAGCGCTTTTTAAAAAATTTTCACGTAAAATTAAATGGGAGATGGTTAATATAAGATGACAGGTGAAGCACTGATTTTAGGAGTAGTGGATGGGTGCCTGAGGCATGCATTTACATTGGACCTGGGGTAGGCATTTACGTCGATCCATTGTACGTACAGTACGTGCGTACCTACGACGGTAGGATGGTCGTACTCCGTACATCCTAATTAGCCCATCAGGGTACGGACAAAAGTGTTCTTCTTCAAACACGAGAACGATCAGGAAGTGAATTTCTGTTCCTCAATGGAGACATCCTCTCAGTTTGTTTTACGTATGGCGTTCAAAAAGTCATCATAAAATTTGAAAAGAAAATATCAACGCAGATCAATATTCAAGTATATCTTTTCACAAACATAAAAGTTAAAATTCTAATTATACAATTTAAAACAAAAATAACAAATTTGACCACAGATTACGCGTTCTATTCATAGCTAAATTTATTAATTTTGTTTGTACTTATATAAGTTGAATTTGAACATACATGTTTATGTAGTGACATACTCCTACCACATATTGATCTTACTAAATTTTTTTTTAAAAAAATAGTATTACTTTTAAGTGGCATATAAAAAAATGAGTTGAATAGAGTTTCCCACATGAGAATAGTAGTAGCTGCTAGCTAGATACAGTAGCAGACGTAATGAAGAGCTATCTCAGAAGTTAACCTGACAGTGCCATCTTAAGGGTCTAGACTACTGGTTGTGTGATCGTCTAAGGTCCAAACCGATACAGGGCCCATTTCACCAATTAACACTGTTGGCGTATCTAGAATTTTTATATGGGTGATCCAACTTATATAATATTTTTTAAATACTCTAAATATAACAAAGTTATAAGTATAAACTAATCTAATGTGAATCATAACATATTAACAAAGAAGTTCTTTTTTCTTTTTTTTTTTAAAGTTTCTTTTCACATATGTATATATATGCACTGGGTTCGGATTTTTTTCGAGTGGTCCCGATGGATCACTGAGACTACCCCTAGATTCGCCTATGCCAACCAACCCAGCCATCAGGATGTCCGACTCCCACAAGGTCACACCTTATTTCATCGTGGTTGGGGGCTTAAAGTGAAGTCTTATGATCTTCTCATCCTCTCATTTGCATCTATCTAGTATAACAATTGGACTGTGATTTTTTTCTCGTTGATTAATTTACATCATAATTTTAGGTGTTTATAATATTTATTCACATCATTTTTTTTCCGATATATGATTTTAAAAAATATATATTACATGTAAAATTACATTTAGTTTTTTACGATATGTTACGAAGTTTGTCTAGGTCCTCTAAAATATATAGCCGGCCCTGTAACCTGGTCATAGCCTAAACGAGTCTGATTAATTACCATGTGCATGTAGCATGTTCATGTAATTGCGCCAGCTTAGAGCTGAAATTAATCGATCAAGACAGGCAGGAGTACTCCCTATATCGATCATATGACTCACCAGCTAGCTGTTGTTGTTTGCTCTCTGAAGATACGGCCGATTTGTATGTCACATCGTGTCGTCGCATTAATCATTGATCAGCTATTGGTGTGTTTAGTTCATGCTAAAATTAAAAGTTTGGTTGAAATTTGAACGATGTGACGGAAAAGTTATAAGTTTGTTTGTGTAGAAAAGTTTTGATGTGATGGAAAAGTTGGAAATTTGAATAAAAAGTTTGGAAGTAATTAAACTCGGCCTGTATCTTGCACGCATATATGCAGAGACGGTCGTCGAACAGCACATGAACAAGCTGCATCGATGATCTAGCTAGCTCGTACGTACGTTTTCACAACGAAAACGTGCATGAAAATATGCAGTGTTACTTCAGTCCAAACAGGAGAAAGTACGTATGCATGCATGCACATGTGTGTTCAGTGTGATGCATCACCGCATGCATGCATGCATCACGCATTCACGCCACACGCCAGAGCAGCAAATATAATTAATCTCACATATACTCCCTCCGTATTTTAATGTATGACGCCGTTGACTTTTTAGCAAACGTTTGACCTTTCGTCTTATTCAAAAAATTTATGTAATTATCATTTATTTTATTGTGACTTAATTTATCATCAAATGTTCTTTAAGCATGACATAAGTATTTTTGTATTTGCATAAAAAATTTGAATAAGATGAATGGTCAAACGTTGGTTAAAAAGTCAACGGCGTCATACATTAAAATATGGAGGGAGTATATCAGTACGTGTTTTGCTGCGATTAACATCCATCAGTATATAATTCAGCACATATAGTATTTTCGGTTTATATATAGCATATATGCTGAACCTTACATATATAGGAACCCGAATTTTTATAACCTGCATCGGAGATAAACACAACTCCCATATCTTCGTGTGGAGGCAACAGCTTTTCGTGTCAACAGGCGGTAGCCGAGATGCTTGTGGCCCGACAGTGGGGGTGGCTGTGGTGGGGCGACAAGGTGGCGATGACGCTACCTTAGTCGCGGGAGAGAGACCATATGTCAGCGACAAGAGCTAGTAATTTGTTGGTGGAGGCACTAGGAGGCATTGGGAGACGGTGGCGGATCTACAGTGTGAGCTATCGGAGAAGGAGGAGAATCGTGGTGTTGAGGTAAGTAGTGAACCTAGCGATATCATTAAGCCCTAACAACTTAATAATATTTTTCAGTGTCGATGGCTATCGATGGTGATGACGATAATGCCAAAGTCCCGACGGTCACCCGATCTACCCGAGAGCTGGATCAGCCACTGGCCGATAGCTAGGTTGTGAATAGGAGAGGGCGACGTCCGCAAGGTGCATGAAAATCACACCTGACACCAACAAAACCCTCGACTTAATTCATATATCAGGCATTATTATTTGTCGCATTGGCCGGCTTGGTTTCGTCGTCGTCTACAACTTTTAAATTCCTTTAAATTCTCTCGCAGCTGGTCCATGGATCATTTGGAATCCAGCGCTCGGTTTGCAGAATCTTATACCTGCATGAACTTGCAACTGCATATGCTTCTCCGTTTCTTTAATCCAGATCTGCTTGCAGTGAGACATGTTAGAGATGACCTGAGATGGATATATATTTGACTTAATTTCATGCTGTTAGCTAGACATGCGCCACAGAAATCGCCTTAGTGCGTGGTCCTGCACGCGTGCTCTCTGTCCATCTCTGTTCTGAATTCTTCAGAGGTTCACATCTCGTTGCTGCTGTCGTTTTGGTAATCTTTTAATTTGCTGCAAGATTATTCCATACTTTTCTTGCCAACTATCCAATAATCAAACCGATGTCTGAAGAGATAGAACATGAATGCGTGAGGCGCTCGTTGGCATGTGCAATCGAGGTAGTTAGGCTAGTAGTTAATTCCATAGTGAGAATTTCTCAGGTTTCAGTGGTGGATCTGATAAGAAAATTAAACGAGCCTGCTTGCATTGGGTCTTAAACTCTTAATTAGTCATCGTGCCGGCACTAAGAGGCTCCATATATATTGCAGTTCAATTAATGGATTCATGCATCTCCTGCAGGTCGTCATGGAGATTCCTTTGAGTTCAAGGTTGTATATTGGTCGCTAGAATCCAAAGAGTTGAATTATACCTAGTTGCCAAAGCAACTCGTGGCCCCATTTGTTGAGATGTTTAGAGTTAATAGCATGGACGCATGGATGAAAACAGAGGAATAATCAAATCAACAAGGAATCTGTGCTTCCTTGCATGTTGTTTGTAAGTATATTTAACTGTTGATTCTTGGAGCATTCAGTTCTGACCAAAACCAATATATATATGTCAGGAATCTCCCCGTTGATTGGACCTTCTATCTCTGTTTTTTCACTTCACCAGCATGGAAATTACATATATATCCCGCTCTACATTTTGTTATTACATGGAAGACACTCCATACTTGTAGATATAGAGATGGAGGCGAACAGTACATCCTAACATCTCAAAATATCTATTGAATCAAAAACAGGACATATGAATTTGAGTTCTAAATGGATAAAGCCGTGCACCCACAACTTTACCACCACTAAGCCAATAGTCCCTTCTACCTTATTGTCAAACCATTTTATATTTATGTGTATTGTTTGAAAACAGTAATCAATTTGAAACAGTAATCTACAACTTAATTTTATGCAAAGAAAAACAAGCTGCTTAAACGAACTACATCTACATATATAGCTTCCTCGTCAACTTAAGCTTATGTTCTAGAATTTGAGTGGTACATATAACTCAATGTGAATTAGTGCATAGAGTTTTTTTAAGCTAGAATCTAGATCAGATAATGCAGATGATTGAAGCTGACATTTCCTTATGCTCTAGTCTAGCTTTGCTTGAAACAAAGAGGATTAATCTCTACAAGAAATTAAGGGGCGCTTTTCCACTGTCAAGCAAATCTGCTGTAGTACTCTTATGTGCATAGGAATCCACAACAAGAGTGGACCAACCTCAAAGATGTCTGAGAGGCATCATCCCAAACTTTATGTATAGTAGGTCCTTTTCCCTTTCCCCTTTGGCATGAAGCATATATATGCAAAGTGCTAACTCCATATGCCACTTGTTGCACTTCCTATGGTCCATGAATGGATAGAAAAGCAGCCACAGCAACGAAAGCTAGACTCCCCTGCTCCTCCTGTAAGTTACTGGAGCCAGTAAGATTAGTCACTGTCACTGGCTAGAAAAGAAGAAAGGCATATGCCTAGCTATCTGGAGTTCTGTACCTATAGTGCCATTATCAGTATCAATCACAAAAAAACACATTCCAAATTAACACATGATCATTATTAGCAGAATGCACGGGATGACTGCCAAACACACATGTCGGTGATATGGTCCCGGGGGTATCAGGTTTAGAGGGAGGAGGCTGCCCCCCGATGCCACGTGGCCCTCCCCCGAGGGGAGTCAGGCCCGAGGTGGGGTGGCGGCCACTCCTTCCCCAAAGACTAGTCGGAGGAGGTTGTCCCCTGATGCCACGTGGCCCTCCCCCGAGGGGAGTCAGGCCCGAGGTAGGACGGCGGCCACTTCTTCCCAGAGACTGGATGGAGGAGGCTGCCCTCCAATGCCACGTGGCCCTCCCCGAGGGGAGTCGGGCCCGAGGTAGGGCGGCGGCCACTCCCTGGCCGAGGCTAGAGGGAGAAGGCCGCCCCAGGCGCCATGTGGCTCCCCCCCGAGGGGGGATCGGGCCCGAGGTCAGGCGGCGGCCGCCCCCTCCCGTGATTAGGGGTCGGGCTCCCCCGACCCCCTCTCTAGGTCACCACGTACGGTGAGTTAGGTGTCCGCCTCCAGGTGCCCACCTACCCGTATTTATGGTGTCCCGAGCGGTCGTGCCACGCCGCATTTAATGCGGCGTGCAGTGTACTCAACCGGTCTGTGACCGGTCGAATGACCGATGGGACTGGCTAGTGCGCCTGTGCGCTGCTCGTGTGTCAGGCGGCGTGCAGCCTGACATGTCCCATCAAATAGTGATGGTGAGAGGTTCTCATCCTCTTATCCCAGCCGGAGTCGGTCCTCCCGCTCTGGTCAAAGCAAGGCTCCCGTTTCCCGGTGTAATAGGAGCCCAGAAGTCTTCACCCATTAAATGGTGACTGACAGGGGCACCCTCCGTGTCAGGCGACAAGATTTGACAGGCCCCATCATCAAGACGACGTGTGCTTGGCTTCCCAAGTCAAGAGACAAGACATGCATTTAATGCAAATATTATAATACTTCTCCACCGGAGCTAGGTTAGGTTGTTGGGCCCATGTGGTAACCCCTTAAGGTATAAAAGGAGGTCCAGGCCTAGTGGTGGAGGGGGGGGGGGACTTCCGAGCGAACTGGTGCTTGGGTCTCGCAACCCTAAACACTTGTGTTCTACATTCAATCAATCATGCATAGGAGTAGGGTATTACGATTCTCAGCGGCCCGAACCTGTATAAACCTCTTTTGTCTCATCGTCTTGGAGGGGCCTAACCCCCTCAAGATCATACAGCTCCACTCACCAAGCTCTCGAATCTCACCCGCTGCCCCCGGCAGAACTCACAAAGGGGGGCCTCACGGTTCCCTAGTGGAGGAGTTCAATGTCCGACAACACACAATCTAGGTTAAGCTATGTGTAAGAGAATTTGAGATTCTCAAAATAAGAATTTGGAAAAAAAACTAGTTTTTTCAGCTTGTGAATTTTAGTTCATTTATAATAGGTAGGTACGTACTTTTTCTCAGAATCTACGCGAGCATCTGAATTGTTAGAAAGAGCCAGAGATTACAAAGGAAGCTGCATTTGACCAAAAGCTTCCAAAACATATACTCCCTCCGTCCTAGAATATAGCAACGTAGGACTGGATTAGACGTATCCTAGGACTATGAATCTGAACATGCTTCCTGTCCAGATTCGTAGTACTAGGATGCGTCTAATTCAGTAGGTTGCTATATTCTGGGACGGAGGGAGTAGCCTTAATCCCATGGTGCTAAGGGCCTGTTTTGTTCGCGAAAAGAAAATTTTTGGGTGTCACATCGAATGTTTGACTGGATGTCGGAAGGGCTTTTTGGACACGAATGAAAAAACTAATTTCATAACTCGCCTGAAAACCGCGAGACGAATCTTTTGAGCCTAATTAATCCGTCATTAGCACATGTGGGTTACTGTAGCATTTATGGCTAATCATGGTCTAATTAGACTAAAAAAGATTTGTCTCGCAATTTCCTCTGTACAATTAGTTTTTTCATTTATTTATATTTAATGCTTCATGCATGTATCTAAAGATTCGATGTGATGTTTTTGGGAAAAAATTTTGGGAAATAAACGGGGCCTAACTAGAGGATGAAATTTTGTTAGGGACAATTATAATCTAACAAATAATCTCGATCTATTTGGGCAAATAGGAAGGCTGCAGCAGTGAGCGCGTGTCGCACACACTGTCAGCAGCACCAGGTAAGGCATGCAGGGCGCAGCTGGCTGCATGGAATTAAGGACCACATACGGACCGACACATGTGCCCTTGCCCTGTCCCCGGCCTTCCCGATTGGCCTGCTTCTGCATGCATTGGAGACCGCGCACTGCATGCCAGTCTGTACTAGTCCCTTCGTCCCATCTAATTTTAATCCTCTGTTTTATTTAAAAATTATTTTTAAAAAATAAAAAATATAAGTCACATATAATGTATGATCTATGTTTTATTATCTCATAAAAAAAATATTAATTATAAATAAATAAATAAGACGGACGATCAAAATTAGACACGGAAACGCATGGTTGCGCTTATAATGGGACGGGGGAGTACTATCACCCTTCTTAAAAATATCTCTATTTTTCACCCTTTCGTACAAATACAAAGTTAAAAAGATTCGACTTTCACATCAACGAGACTCTTCAGAGATGACTCATCTCGGACGAACCAAAAAATTATCGTGTTTAAGATGTAACTTTTTTTCACTTTATTTTGTTTTGATAAATTGTCTCATACTCCCTAATACAATGATCACTTAAAGATTGACTTATTTTAGGAGAAATAAGATGGGTAAAGATAATCTTATATCGGAACATAAAAAGTTCCACAAGGATAGCTACTCCTTCCATCCTAGAATATAGTACTAGCAATCTAGTATGGTATGGGATATATCATGTCCAAATTTACAGTATTAGGATACGTTACATCTATCATACGGAGTATATTGCTATATTCTGGGACCGATGGAGTATTAATTTTTTTAATTAGGTTATGTGTCCAATCCATCGATCCATTGCCACCTGGATCGAGGACTAATATACTGGCGTTGATTAATCAATGGTGCTAATATAATTATTACACATGAAGATTCCACTCCGATTATATTACTACTCCCTCTGTAAAAAAAACTTAACATAGGAAAAAATGTGACATCTTCTATAATAGTAACAAATCTATACAAAGGGTAGTCTAGATTTATTATGGCTGTGAGGGAGTAGTGTACTACAGTGTGCATACTACTCCGTACTAGCAGAGAGAGGAGTACTAGCTAATCCGGCGAATTCGGCGCGTTTTTTTTTCTCATAATTCTGCACAACTTGTATTCTTGCAGGCACACCCTCGATCTCCGATCCATTTCTGCTAAAAACAGTGTTGCAATAGTAGTTTTGTTTTTTTAGGGAAAACAATAGTAGTTTCTTTTGTTTGTTGTTAATTAGGGCATCGATATTATTGCCGCCAATGGGAGATGTATTTTTACTGCTCAGGTGCATGTTGTGAACATATTTGCGCGCGCCTCATTTCTTAAATATAAACTAAATAGTTATAAAAAAATCTGAAAAAAATGAGAACGTTGATATTTGCATGTACAATCTTGCAAAATTTCAAGTCCAAAATCAATCCATATGGAGAGAAAAAATAAACAAATTTTGTCATGATTGGTACTAACAATATTCATATATGTAATTGTTTCTTGAGTGTGGAATATATGTAGATTGTATTTAGTATTGCATATTTGTAAATGACGTGTGACGTTGTGATCTATGTTGCTTGATTTTTATTCAGATCTTTTATAATTATATATTTAGATGACAAGCAAAAGATGAGCCAGTGTATACTGCATATGTTAATTAATTAGGGGATTGAGATTTCAAGGTATGTTTAGCTACTTCTCGTATCCTAAAACGAGACATTCTATTTGAGAATTGGGGAGTTACGAAGAATTAAACTTGCTTGGTATTATTCATGACCCTATAGTTCACTAATTAGAAAAAAAAAGGCACAACGTGCATGTCAAATATTTGTACTACCGATATATGCATGCATGAATGGTGCATCTTATTTAGGAAAAAGTACATATGAATTAGAAAGCACTAAAAACACCATTCTCTCCCAACCATAGCAACCTTTTGTTAATTAGCACGCAATGGAGGGATATGCTGCAGGCTTGCAAATGTTGACAAAGCAGGAAATTAATTAGCTAGTTTAGTTAATTAATCTAATTACGTGTACACATCACGGTTGTGCATGCCACAAATTGCCAAGCATCTAGCTATAGGTATGATCTCTTGTCGAAAGTGCATACATGACGAGGACAAAAATTAATATGCTTGACAAATAACTTTGACATAACTATGGCTGTGTTTGATCCAGGGTGAAAAGTTTTGACGTGTCACATCGGATATACGAACACACATTTGAAGTATTAAATATATACTAATAACAAAATAAATTACAGATTCCGCCTGTAAACTGCGAGACGAATTTATTAAGCCTAATTAATCCGTCGTTAGCAAATATTTACTGTAGCACCATATTGTCAAAATCATAGAGCAATTAGGCTTAAAAGATTCGTCTCGCAATTTACACGCAATCTATATAATTAGTTATTTTTTCTTTTACATTTAATACTCCATGCATATATCCAAACATTCGATATAACATGGTAAAAAATTTTGATGGGATCTAAACAAACCCTACATATAGTTAAATTTTTGGCTCTAGCTAAGCTACTAATGGATGGATATATTACTATTCTTTACGTCCCTTCAATTCCTACTTTCCCCTGTTTGTTCTTAGAGGTACGGAGATATAAGAAGCAAAAAGTTAATTAATTAGCAGCTTCTAGCTAATCTTCCGTATCTTTTAAAGGAGGAAAATTATGTTTTTATATATATGGTAAGTACTAAAGTATACAGCAAAATGTCCATGCGTGCATGGCAGTGTTAGCTATAGCTGCACAGGCCAATTATAGTAAAATATCAAACCCACTAATTAATTTTCACTCCAATCACCAGATCAGCTAGCTAGGCTTCAACTGATCTTCATTTTCATGAATGCCCCTCCCTTGCTTTTATATATATGTAGCCACTGCTGACACAAGAAAAGAAGAAAAAAGCGTACACAATACGTATACACCATAGCCTCTATATATACAGATCTTTGATAGAGTTGGAGCTGCCTTTCCAATGTTGATAGAGACCCATTAATTAGCTAAATTAGCAAGAGTACATCATGTACAGTTGTACACTTCATGCTTAATTAGCACTAATTAATTAATTGCCAAGCTAGGTAGGCAAAATACTTATGTAATACGTGCGCGCCGAGCAGTCATTTCATGCACCTAGAGTCAAAGCACACACGCCATAGTTTGTCATTGAGTATAATCCAAATTAATACAGCCGAAGCGGCAATAAGGCAATTTGCCATTTTATATATGGCATTATGTGTCACAGTAATACATTGTTTAATCACACTTAGCTTGCGGTTCACTTCCTGGAAACACGGTTTATGTGTCAGTCTAGCTTAGCTTTCAGCCCCCAATGCACACTGGCCTCTCTCAGTCAATGCAATTAAGGCTCGGACATACGATTTGTCCACACTTAGTAGTTGATTAAATTAATTACTTGCTTTTTTTTTAAAAGGCACGCGTGCTAGCTAGTTTATTAATTAATATTTTCACTGGGAAGAAACGATCGAAGAATGCAATGGCTGCTAGCTGATGGCTACGTATGCTAGCTGCTGCCTCGTGTTGATATCGATGGAGACGAAGGAAACAGGGGAGAGACAATATTTTGGCTTGCTCGATCAGCTCCTTGGCCCTCGGAGCTCAAAAGAATATACCAACACAAGATACGCACACGCATACAATGATATACTCCCTCCGGTTATTTAAACATGGCGTTTTAGAGGTCGACATGGTGCCAAAAATATGACTTTGATCATCAATCACATATTGTTTGACTGAATTAACTATCATAAAACTACATACTTCAGCCACGAAACAACAAATCTAACATTATCACAAAACTACGAATTGAAACAATATCATAAAACTGTACATTTATTAACGTTGGCCTTTTATTGCAAAGGTATAACATTAATAATTCCTGCATGCATAGCTATAGTGTTAGGGAATTAAAATCTAAAATCTATAGCATCGTCGTAAATTCATTACTAAATCTATAGTTTTGATATGATACTTCACCATAAATTTTTAGTTTCATGGTAAATTTGATATCAAATCTATAGTTTTGTGATATGCAATTCCTTAATATATAGTTTTACGATAGTTTAGTCCAAGCATTTGTAGTTGCAAAATTTATTTCAAATTTTCAATACAACTAGGATATACCCGTGCCTTTCAAAGGAATTTCGAGAAAATGAGACAACGGTTGCCCGTAGTGTTTCGGTTTTAGAAACGGTTTTCTCTAGGGATGTGCGTGGATAGGATCATCGGAGGATGATAATTACTTCCTCCGTCCAAAAAAACCCAACTTTAGTGAGGATGGGACATCACCTAGGTCAGATACGGAGGGAGTACGTTTTTATAGTAGTAAAGTTAATTTATGAAACCGTACAATATAATATTAAGTATGATTGATTGATTATAATCAATCTTTCAGGTATTTTATGACACATGGATCCACTAATTGATTGATTGATAAGTGCACTATTACTGACATTCTTTTAGTTGTTTAATCACCTAGCTAGCTGGGGGTATATACTACTAGCATTCTAGCTATAACTAGCAATAATCAATAATGTACTAGCTAGCTACTAATAGTAATATGCAAATCGACCAATGTGTGAATGTGTGATGTGTTTGTGGTAGATCTGGCACGTAGTACTATTTGTAACAGGGAAAGTTGCTGTTGATGGAGAAATTAAGCATGTGGTTAGCTGTATCTTGGGGGATCCATCCATCCATCAGATCAGGGCCTTGAGCCGATCGATGCTGCCTCTCCCCGGCGAGCAACAGTGCCTTCGTCACGTGCGTCCCGCACGCGCCCCCACCACTCTCGCTGGCTAGCATCTGTACTATGGTGTATACTCTGTAGTTACAATCCAGCTAATCTTATGGTGATACCTCACACGTTGTTACGAGATTGAAATAATATTGTATTGTTAGCATACCCGTCCTGACAAATAATGACTTAATTTTTGATAAAGATTATACAGACGTCTCTTAATTTATGAAAACATATTGATTCGGTTAAGTACGTGTGTTGGGTGGTTTTTGCAATAAAATCGAGTAGGAGGTGGGTACATATTTGCAACAAAATAATTTATGAGATAGTGTTAAACTTCAAATAATTTCTAGTCTGGTACGTAGTGACGATGGATATGATATAACAGATCATATATATGCCAGAACTATTTAGTAACAGCCATTGGTTGTGCCTTTTGATGGCATGTCATCACATATATAAGGATATTTTCATATAGGAGTGAATGTTTATACAGAAAATGAGAAATAACTGAGGTATATATATACATACGTAGTGTGCAAGAGGATGATGCAATATATATAATCGATCGAACTCGGTCATAGCTAATCATGCATAATGCCGGTGTGTTTGGATAATGGAAAATGGGGAGTGAGATTAGGATTAGGAAATAAATGAAAGGTTAGAATTAAATGGAATAGGGAGAATGAATGGTTAGGATTTGAAGATGTCTTTTAATGGATGAAAAATCATTTCTCTATCTCATTAGCCAAACACTGTCTCAGCTCGATCAAATCCGAATGTACACACATGGGCCATCATTTATATATAGCTCGATCGATCGCCGGAACAGGCCGGTGAAGCTCTCATCGGCGACCGACCGAGTCGTACGTCGTCGTGATGACCGACCGAGTGGCCGGTGACATTTCAAAACCCGCCCCACGTCACAAACTCCCAGTACATGTCTGTCTCTCTCTGTGACTTGTCCTTGTCCTTGTCTGATCTCTCTCACACACACCCCAGCTGGATGGAGTTAGCTGGAGTAGGATGTATGAAGTACCGCCTCTGTAAAAACCAACCTAGGCCGTGGTTAGTTTCCCCTCTATTACCAACTTTCCATCACATCATATCACATAAAAAATTTTCCTACACATATAAACTTCTAACTTTTTTTTCAAACTCCCAACTTTCTTCAAACTTTCAACTTTTTTCAGCAACTAAACACACCCCTAATCAAATACTCCATCCATCTCATTATAAGTGTAACCATAAGTTTCCATATCCAATTTTGAATATCCGTCTTATTTAATTTTTTTTATAATTAGTATTTTTATTGTTAAAACATGACTAGTACTTTGCGCGTCACTTATGTTTTCAAATTTTTTCAAATAAGACGGACAATCAAAGTTGGGCACGGAAAATCATGGCCACTTAAAATGGGACGGATGGAGTATAATTTATTCATCTTGTACTAAAAATTTGGATATCTAGATAAAGACTATTTAGACTTGTAGTATTAGAGCAAATTTAATAATACACCTAATAGTCTACTCATACAATAGTTAATTGTAGATATACATCGTATCATTAATACCTAATACATTCGTCTCTCTCATATAGTTTATTGAAGTTTGTGCTGCAGCTGGCTGTAAATTTGTAGTCTGTTTTGTTCTTTCTATTTTTTTCTCTTCTCCATATAATCACAAATATGAGGTGACAACTTAATTATACAGCCCGTTTTCTTCACCTTATTATACTCGGCTCTTAGGATGTGATGCGTATAGCTTAGCGAAAGCAGATGAAGAAAAGTCCATTATTCCCAACAATAACAAGTGAATCGATCTGGTCGTCTCTCTCGCCAATCGGATTACCCAACCGCATATAAAAGACACAACCAACGGCGGCCGCGCGCGTGCTGCCCTCTAAATCGTCATATATACTGTAGCGCTTCCACTAGCCCAAGAACTCACCACCACCACCACCACTGAAGAGAGAGAGAGAGAGAGAGCTTAGCCATGGCCGACCACCATGGCGACCACCACGCCGACGGGCATCGCCGGCAGCAGCAGCTGCAGGGGGAGGCGGCGGATCAGGCGGCGGCGGAGATCATCAAGGAGCAGGACAGGTTGCTGCCAATCGCGAACGTGGGGCGAATCATGAAGCAGATCCTCCCCCCCAACGCCAAGATCTCCAAGGAGGCCAAGGAGACGATGCAGGAGTGCGTCTCGGAGTTCATCAGCTTCGTCACCGGCGAGGCCTCCGACAAGTGCCACAAGGAGAAGCGCAAGACGGTCAACGGCGACGACGTCTGCTGGGCCTTCGGCGCCCTCGGCTTCGACGACTACGTCGACCCCATGCGCAGGTACCTCAACAAGTACCGCGAGCTCGAGGGCGACCGCGCCGCCGCCGCCGCCACCTCCCGCTCCGGCGCCGGCGCCGCCGCGGGCCCCGACCACCCTTCCTCCTCCTCCTCCGTCGCCGCCGCCACCGCCGGTCATTTCATGTTCAACGCCATGGACAGGTCGACGGATAGCTCCAGGCAGTTCTAGCCACCGTTCTTTGCGTCGTCTTCTTCTCACCCAACACCCAACCTTTCCTCCTAATCTTGAGAGGTCAGTAATTTAATTAAGCTAAGCTACTCCATCGTCTCTAGCTACTCCATCTTACCTTACTCCTCCATATGAACAGCTATTGCAGTGGCTAAGCTAATTAATAATTAGTAAGAGTAGCCAGTGCTTAGCTACTAGTAGCTAGCTAGATTAGCTAATTAATCTGTGTTCATGGTGTGATATGATGGTGAGAAGCTAGGTGGGGATGGATGTGCTGAGATTGATTGAAGGACATGGAAGATGAGGTTAGGATGAAGAAGCTAGCAGCTAAGATGGCCCGGCGACATGATGGATATGGAGTAATTAATCGGAGTATGCAAAATGATCGATTTTATATGAATAATTCTTGTACGTCCAATTTAATTTTTGTAGTGATTAATTATTTTGATCTGCACGTTATGACGATTGACATAGTTGGAGTTGGGTATTTTTGATTCTGAGTAAATTTAATTCTAGATTTGATCAAAAGTTGATTTCTAGGTTCCTGCATGCCTTATGCCTATGTAGGGATAATATTGTGCTGATTGATATTCCTAGGCTAGCTATTTCATCATGCATATATGGGTTTAGTTTGATAAGTTTTGACTCTTGAGAAATTAGTTAGGCACTGTCTCTTATTCTTGAGCACCACATATATAACTTCTGCACCCTGTGTGTTGTGCATTCTTGCATTGTGTGTTGACCTTCTTCATTGCTTATATATATAAATAATAGTATTTCTTATCAGATTTAATTTAAACTACATAATATGCTTGTATGGTTGATTGATACACAAACCGAGGTATATATGTCGCTAGCAAAATGCACCGTATAGTTTTTATTTACTTTGTCCATCCCAAAATAAATCAACTTTTCTACACATTATGTCTAGATTCCTATATAAAATTTGATTTTTTTTTTCTTTGACATAGAGAGTGCCTTGTCGTAATTGTGTGAGAGTGTTTCTATGCCTACAAGAATTGAATTAATGTTTGAATTATGCTAGTCGTTCATTTATATCAATTCATTATAGATCATAGAGTTCAAATTCTGATGTCTACAAAAATTAACATATATAGTGTGTATATTCTTAGTTAGTGCCAGAAGTTATATTTTCTTTGCCAAAAAAATATATAAGGCAACCTTCTTGACTTCTTTTTTTTTTCAAAAATGGTGGATTATATTAATTATAAATCTTTCTTTTTTTCCATTTTTGTTTTCTAGAGATCTGTTGTCTTACATATACAGTGCGATGCAACAGATATAAGTATATGGTCATATTCGCTCGTAGTTTATGGAGGTGTTTAGATTCAAGGGTGTAAAGTTTTGGCATGTCACATCGGGTATTATATAGGATGTCGCATGGGGTGTTCGGACACTAATAAAAAACTAATTACAGAATCCGTCAGTAAACCGCAAGATAAATTTATTAAGCCTAATTAATCAATCATTAGCAAATGTTTACTGTAGCACTACATTGCAAATCATGGAGCAATTAGGCTTAAAAGATTTGTCTCGCAAATTAATTGTAATCTGTACAATTAGTTATTTTTTAAGCATATATTTAATACTTCATGGAGGTATTCAAACGTTCATTGTAACAGGGTGAAAAATTTTGGGACGAGATCTAAACGGGCTTACGTATACTGTCTTAAATGTTCATAGGACGCAGAAATTGATGGTTTATCTTTAATTGCTGACATAATAAATGGCATGTTCTATGAAGTGGTTGCAGAGAGTGAGTACGTGTCTCCTAATAATTTAGGTGGATGCTGGCATGCATCACGCACAATGCATGTCTGCACGACAAACAGTGTTCGATATGTAAATACATGTGTCCCCTATACACGCAACTTATACTCCTATACAGTATACACCCATTCATTAGTTACAGATACTTGTCATATTTATGCTTCATGTCCTAAAAGCCATGCATATGAATCATATATATATCTGCAGTGTTGGTAGGACTAGAGACGAACTGAAAGTTCAATGCAAGTTTTTGGTTTGGATTTGTTTTAATTATTTGGATTTGTTTTCTCTGCTGTTCTTTGCAGATGAACATTAACTGTTTTGTTTTTAGCCCTGGAGTTGCGCTAGATGGCTAGCTCTCTGATATGCGCAGGGCTTTTTTGGGTTTTTTTTTTCGCATTTCTTTTTGCTTCAGCGTAAATTAAACAGTTAATTTACCTCTGTTTGGTCAGTAGGATGATCTGTTATTTTAGTCATGCATGACTGTCATCATGTATATAGACTATATACCCATTCAAATTAATTCATATATACCCCCTCGATCCATCTGCAAAAGACTTAATTTCTAGCTATACACTTGGACAATATATGCTAATATAAATTAGTACTTCATCTAATAACGATTTCGAATGCAAAGGGACCTTCAAGCAGGAATTGACCACTCAAAGATCGATAGTACTTTTTGTTTAATGTACTATACATATACCCCACCAATTAATGTACTTATATATACAAGTCACAATGCATCCTATATATGGAGTATATATACATACATATACGGCAACATATCCTATGCACACAGTCCCTCACGTGTACACACGTGCACACCAACTAAAAAATGTCACCAAAAAATCTAGAAAAAATCATACACATACTTTAAATTGTATTACACCTAGGGTTAAAATCTTAACGTCAAATTCATTATATTTTAGCCGTAACAAAAAAAACAAAAAATCTGACAGTTTTAAGGTTGCAATTTTGTCAGAATTTTATCTTTTTTGTTATTCTCTATGTAGAATGAATTTGAAGATGCGACTTTGCACATAGATGTAATACTATTGAAAGTATATGTATGAATTTTCCTAGAATTTTTTGTGATAATTTTTAGTTGGTGTACACGGTGTGTACACGTGAGGGCCTGTGTGCATAGGATACGCTCCCTACATATACCCACCAATGTACTTATATATATGTCGTTTAAAAAAGTAGTACTATATATGTACCATATACGAGTATTCAAGAAAATGTACTAGAGATGTACTTTTCAATTAAGCTAGCTAGAGAAGTCAGCACCCAATCGGTTGGTGCAGCAGTTGATATATTGTCTTATTAGCTAGTGTACTCTTAAATAAATTTGAGTATTTTTGTGGTAGTATATATATATATATATATATATATATATATATATATATATATATATATATATATATATATATATATATATATATATATATATATATATATATATATATATATAATTAACCACACCCACGTGGTAAAATCCAAATTAACAAATACTCTTATTCAATTATACACTTACTAGTATAGTGTTCATCGCGTCCGTAGAATCTAAACTAAATTTATATACAGTGATTTTTTGTTTCAATTATATACTTCTTTGTATTTTTTATTTATAATATTCATAAGTTTTAATTTTATAAAACAAAACTGATTATTTTTGTTATTGCAATCAATCTAAATGTAAGTTTACAAATTTATTTCACTTGGATTATATTTCTTGTCAAGCTGCGTCTAGTCTGTACCATAGAAATTTACATGCATGCATCATCTCTAATTAATACTTCCTCCGTTTCACAATGTAAGACTTTCTAGCATTACCCACATTTATTTAGATGTTAATGAATCTAAACACATACATATGTCTAGATTCATTAACATCTATATGTATGCGTGCAATGCTAGAAAGTCTTATATTATGAAACGGAGGGAATATATGATTAGTACTACTATACTTATATATGTAGTACTCCCTCCGTTTCACAATGTAAGTCATTCTAATATTTTCTATATTCATATAAATGCTAATGAATCTATACGCATATATATGTTTAAATTCATTAGCATCTATATGAATGTGGAAAATGCTAAAATGACTTACATTGTGAAACGGAGGGAGTATCATTGAAAGATCTATATATGTATATATACACAATTTTAAACTCCCTGTTTATTGATTAATCAGTACAGTACTTGTATGCATTAATTGTGGTATGTAAATTTCTAGCTTCATCTCGACAGTTAATTTTCAGCCGCAATCTGAATTTGAATTTTGAAACTTAATTAGTAGAGTGTATTATTTTTCATTGTAGTTTATTTTATAGCCTTGCCTTTTAAACCTTGAACAATACATATAATGTGGACTTATAAGTCCATTATATATGTATAATAGTTATGAATTATTTTTAATTAATTGTTTCTAAACTAACTACTACTTCCTCCGTTCCATAATAAGTTCATATTTAGCTTCTTCCATTTGTTATAAAATAAATTTATTTTTTAAAAATTATTGCACTGGAGTTTGTGAAAGTAGAAAATAATTATGTTGAAAATAGATAAAGTGAAAAAATAATTGTATTGAGATTTGATACGGTAGGACTATTCTAGTTTTTTTTGTCTTTTTGGTTTTGTATTGGTACATGGGATGAGTAAATAATGAACTTACTTTTGAAAGGAGGAAATGAGGAAGTAATTGCGAGAGCAAGCCAAAACGCGTTATGAAACCACATTAGTTAGCAAGAAAAATGACGAGACGAGGTAGTCGATTGATACTCAGTACCTGCAGATCGCAAGATCACCAAAAACAAACCACCTACTCCAGCTTATTTCGTAGGCGCACACACACTACATACACCAGGCACACCATCGACTGGATTGATAAGGGATAGTTGGATATGGCACTACTGGATGCTAGCTAGGGAGATCAAAACTATGCAGAGTACTCCCTCTATCCCAGTTTATAGAGGGCCTGAATTTTTTTCTCTCTCCTGTCAGAACATATAAGGCACAGCTTCATTTTTTTTGTTGCTTCTATCCCGGAGTACCCTGCTCATTTGCATATATGCAGGTGGTTGAATGCATGCATATGTCTAGGTGTGGTGCAAAGCTAATACTCCCTCCGTTTCAAAATATTTGACACCGTTAATTTTTTAGCACGTGTTTGACCGTTCGTCTTATTAAAAAAAATTGTGAAATATGCAAAACTATATGTGTACATGAAAGTATATTTAAAAATAAATCAAATGATATGAAAATAATAAATAATTACTTAAATTTTTTGAATAAGATAAATGGTCAAACACGTACTAAAAAGTCAACGGTATCAAACATTTTGAAACGAATGGAGTATTTATCTAGATTACAGATTTGCTAGAGGGAGGTAGAGAAACAAGTTTTTTCCAAATGTGAAACTAGCTACTCTGCGCTCTCTCGTGTGTTCATCCTTTCGATCCAAAGCGAAGCATCATGCACACAATATGATATTTCTTTATGCTATACATATTTATGGGAAAGAAAGTCATTCGTGTTAAATTTGTGAAAATTAACCTTTTGTCGATCGACTATATATGTATCCAGCCCGTGCTTCACCATTGATATGAATTAAGTTTGATTATTCTTTAGTACTGTAAGGGTATATATCCACATGCATGGTTGACTTTTTCTGGTAACTTGTTCCAACTACACATATAGTGTTATATACTACACCCCCGTTTCACAATGTAAGACAATCTAGCACTGCTCACACACATATAGATGTTAATGAATCTAGACATATATGTCTAGATTCATTAACATCTAAATGAATGTGGGCGGTGTTAAAAAGATTTACATTGTGAAACGGAGATAGTACATGTTTCTTAGTTATAATTAATTCTGTACTGCTGAATTTTTAGTAGTATATATGTGTGTGTCACTAATTAAACTATACTTGTTTTTTGTACTCCAAATATGCAATCCCAATCCCTAAACACCAACTACATTTAATCCTTTGTCGATTTTCAATTATGTGGGTTAATTGTCTCAAAATTTTATAACTTTTTAATTATGTAACTCCAAATTATGTGGATTATTTAATGCCATAGGAGATCCAAAACTGATGACGATACCGAGGCACAATATTTGATAACGAGTTCAGCCAAAGCCTACATTCCGAGGACCTCCCTGGTTCAGCATATTACAACATATTAGAGTTACAACGACCCTGACCGGATGCCACTGATCGATAGCCGCTCCCTCTCGCCTATGCTAAGTCGCTATACGGTTACAACATGTCTATCTCTCTATTTAAGAGAGAGTTTAGGATAGAGTCTGACTTTTACTCTATTTTTTTATCTAATTCAACTTTAAGTCTTTAACTATAACCGATTACGTATATATATTTGACATAAACTCTAACGTATGTAGTTTAGGATAGAGTCTGACTTTTACTCTATTTTTTTATCTAATTCAACTTTAAGTCTTTAACTATAACCGATTACGTATATATATTTGACATAAACTCTAACGTATGTAGCTAGCTAACACTTGAGGTTGTACATGCATGCACATGATATGTGTCGAAAGCCTCTTCGTCGGTACCGTCTAGTACATGTTAGTTAATTCCTCACAATGTCCATGGGAAAATGAAACCATATAATAAAGAAAAATTCAAGGATGGTTCCATCCGATTGGGAGCTAGGAATCAGCGCATCAAAAGATGAAAACTTGATATGCACACTACTCCTCCAAATTGGCCACAGCAAATTGCTGTGTAACTACCATTTGCTTAATTATCCCCCTTTTGGCGTCAGAAAGCTGCAAATCGGTAGCCTTTTATATGACCAAGTTGCCTTCTCCTCCATCTCGTCTTCCTCGTCCTCCTCCTCCTCGATCGTCGTCGTCGTCGTCGTCGTCTCGACATTGATTCGGGAGTATCCACGGCCACGTGCCGCGGCGATGGAGGCCATCATCGCCGCCATGGGAGGGCCGCACGGCTTGTCGGCCGGCAGGTGTCGCCCGCCTAGAGGACTATACACACCATCGCCGGTGTAAAGGACGCAGCCTGATTGGCTAAACTTAATTAGTAGTGCTATTAGCTTAAGCTTAATTAGCTTGGGCCAAAAAGTTATTCTTCTCTGCACTTTCATTTCTTTAATTAGTACTAGTATCGAAAGTTCATGTGTGTTAGTGTGTGCTCTCTGTCACTTTTTTCATATTTTATCGTATATATGTAAAAAAAAATTATGCGGGTATCTTCTTGTGACTTTAATTGATCTGCAGCTGCTAGTTGAGTCCAAACTGCCGTTGATTAACATTTTTCTTATCATAACGACCGTTAATTAATTAGCCGAAGATTAATTTGATTATATCTACACACGCCAACTGAATATACGTACACGTAGTTTTGTGTCAGATAACTTCTTTTGCGAGCGATGAATAGATACAGGGCACAAGTCTACGTAAACGCTTGATTGCCCATCGATCGATGCGATTTTATATCACTCTACATATATATACAGTAGTATACAAAATTGTTGCCCTATAAAAGTATATATAAAACAAATTGAAATGTTGGCTTATGTTACTTTTGTATATTATGTTCATGAAAAAGCACGGTACCGCGTACTTGTAGTGAGTCAAAAATCAGTCCACATGCATATCAAACAAATTTGCATGCATGTAATTTCCCATTATTTCTTTCCTCAAAATTGTAAAAAAAAAAAGAACTCTTTTCCAAACAAGTTGGATATAAATAATTGAATAGGCAAATAAATACTGCGGGCGCACCATATTTTTATAAGGAAAGGGAAAGAATCATTATCCCATGTGGTGCTGGTGGGCAATGCTATCCCTACGTTACAACATAACATTCCACACTTTTTTCAATAAGATCGAGAAAATCCAATAAACAAGTAGAAAAAAAACCCGCCGCTCAACGCATAAATAGAGCTATAGCCGGTTCTCTTCAGCATAGTCAGCCAATTCTCTTCAACACAGTTGGTAACAATATCACGAGGTTTGCTACGACGGTGCGGCCCATATATACTATACGACTCTCTTCTCTTATAAGGGAGATAAGATACATACCCCCTTTTCCACCAAAGAAAATGAGCCGCGATCTCAATTTCTCTGGATTTAACCAATTGGGTCGCCTCCAACCCATGCAAGGGCTTCCTAGGGCGTCGTCGTCGTCAACCTCGGCGTCGAGAGATCGAGACGGCGGCGATGGCGATGGCGGCGGCGGCGGCGTGACGATGACGAACGGGCAGGACAACCTGCTGCCGATCGCCAACGTGGGCCGGATCATGAAGGACGGGCTGCCGCCGCAGGCGAAGATATCGAAGCGGGCCAAGGAGACGATCCAGGAGTGCGCGACGGAGTTCATCAGCTTCGTCACCGGCGAGGCGTCGGAGCGGTGCCGGCGGGAGCGGCGGAAGACGGTGAACGGCGACGACATCTGCCACGCCATGAGGAGCCTCGGCCTCGACCACTACGCCGACGCCATGCATAGGTACCTGCAGAGGTACCGCGAGGGCGAGGAGCTCGCCGCGTCGCTCAACAGCAGCAGCAGCGCCGCCGCCACCGCCGCCGCCGCCGCCGGCAGCAGGGGCGGCGGCGCCATACAGATCGACGTGAGAGCTGAGCTCTCCATCTTCAGATCAGGCAACAACCAAGGTCGTCCAAACAATTAACCATGCATTGTATGCTACTGTTGATCATAGCTGTTCTTGATCAAGATGATCATGTTGCAAATTTGCAGTAACTTTGCACTACATATATATGCAACTGAGCAGCTCACTGTCATGGAGTGTTTTTTTTTTTTTTGGGTGTGTGTGTGTGTTGCAATCTGGCTTGTGTCAATGTACTACGATGTGTTTTCCGGTGCGAGTACAACGATGTGTTGTACCAAAGTTGTACTGCTCTGGTTTCGAAGAAAAAAAGGTGTACTGATATGATATATGTATGGTTTTTAATTTGTTGCGTGCATACTTTTAAACGTAATATTTCAGGTTTGATTAGTTTCAGTTTGTCAATTCGTTGCAAGTGATTTGTATAGTTTTCATTTCAAGTTACATAATGCACGTGAATATCCAGTTAATTTTGGAGTATAACTAGCTATAATTAAAAATCAAATATGCCCACTGCATAGTGCACTCTACCAAGAACCAAATATAGCACTGTTTGAAAATTTAAATTTTGACTGAGAAATATAGGCATGATCGAAAAGATGAGGCACTAGCATGGTCATGCATATTTGAAACGTAAAATTGATATGATGCATAGTTGGCACTTGGCAGTATGGTCATACATATTTACTTATGTGAAAAAAATATCGTTGGTTTTTACATTGCAGACACGTCAAATTCTCCCTCGTTTATCGTGCGGAATAATGGCGGCCATCTGGACGTCTGGTGAAAGTTTTGGGGAGAGAAAATTAGAGGGCAAAATTAAAGACCAAACAAGCAAGGGATGCTCCTACTTGCTGCATCATTTTGGGTAAAGAAATCCAGCACATTCTGAGCAGTTTGTGTCTTTTGATTGCTCTCAGGTGTGCAGAAGGCTTTTTGGTACGCTGTTCCAAGAGGGGTTTTGTATTAAACTCGAGTTGCTCCAATGGCAAACGAAGAATGTTGGATTGAAGAGCTCAAAAAGGGCACCGTAACTCAGGGCTAATTTGCACTTCACAATAAAGGTTTTGTGGGGACCCTGCATGCCATGAAGAAATGTTCTAGAGGCATATATAATCTAGCGGTTTTTTTTTCTGACGTTTGAACGTGGTTTTCTTACGAGAAAAGTCTCTGCGCGTTTGTACATCATGCGTGACTAATATATCCTAATTGTGCAGAAAGGTGTTTTTCAAAGTATAATGATGTCCGACAACAAGTGTCAAGTTGCGAAGTGAAGATTGCCGTGGAAGCGCACTACCCGATAAATCGTCTCTCGAGAGCTGCAGAGAATGATAAGATTCACATGCGGCAATTCCCACTTTATAGACGTTGTCTGCTTATTGTTGCTTGTCGTGTAGGGTATACTATTATTAGAAGCATTGTCCGACCATGAAAATTAGTTGAATATCACTATGATCATTTGGTCTATGCAATGTCACGTATATTTTTTTATTAGATAAAAGAAGCCCATGTTATGTGGTTGAGACGTGTTAATTCCGTGTCCGATTTCCTACCGTATACATTAAAAAATAGAAATAAATTTACTATATACTACAAACCTAAAAAGATGTACTTTTCTCAATATATATATATATATATCACATACAATAGAACCGTAACAAATTTGATTTTCAAACAAGAGATCAAAATACTTTTAAAAAACGTTTTCACAAAAAAAAGATACTTCAAAAAATGAGTTAATTATTTTTGAAAAAAAAGTATAACAAATGAGGAGAGTAAAATCTTGTATAGATGTACCCACACGGGCACACCCACTGCAAAATCTCCCCTGCATGTAAAAAGGGTGTTATCCCTCTTTTCGTGGAGGTAAAACTTAACTGAATCTCCACGCCTCTGCCAGACTGCCAGTGTATCCCACTTGGAATATTTAACTCTGCTCCAAACAGCGATATTTTTCCCCTGAAAATGCGAGTCAGGAAGAGGACCCTCTTTGATGGCCCGGCCCATGTTGAGTTACGGGCAGGGCCGTTAAAGCCCATCATTTCTCCATGGGCTGAACTGGTCGGTTCAGCCCATGGGCCAACCTGCAGGGTCAGTGCATTGCATATTTGCATGTGGATTTGCCTCTGCAACTCTGCACATTGGCTGCTGCCATTTCGTGTCAAATTAATGTCACCCTAATAATGCAATTATGATAGGACATTGTATAAATCATCATCATGTTTCCAGCCCCCAAAAAATAAAAAAAAAAAAGATGTTCCTTTGCACCACCACCACCAACAACAACAGGATAGGATCGGATGAACACACTCCTCATCTGTCTGCAGCAGCACAACGCTGGCATCGATCAATTTCAGGATTCAGAGGAAGAGAAAAGGATAACGCAATCATGCGCTCGCAAGATGCCACTGTCAATCGAAAAGCAACAACCAAATGGAATGGCAACACGCGGCGGCGAGGAAATTGGCCAAGCTGTCGATCGATTGGCCTAGCTTGTTCTTGCTATCAACTACTCGATCAATTCGCCGATGCTTTTTTTCTGAAACAGGCAAGCGGTTCACGTCGGCGATGTGCACCGGTGAGCTGAACAGAAGCAGAAGAGCAGCTGGAGATGGGTCCGTTGCTTCTGCAGAAAGCTGCTTTTCTTTTTTTTTTTTTTTTTTTTTGCCCGCAAGATCTGACCTCACTGGTAGGGTTCTTGTGTTCTTGTTAGTCTTAGCAGTAGCAGGCAGCCTTGACTTTATAGCCCCCTCCTCCTCCAAAGATAATTGCTCTCGTCAGAAAGATTGTCTTGTCAAATCTACTACTTGCTGGAGAAACTAAAGATCATGACAAGTCAGGGTCAGGGAGAATTTCCTGAACATGAAATTCTAGAAAGATTTCTATTTTTTTTTTCAGAACTGAAATACTGAAATAATGAGCAGTGTGCTGCCAAAATGGTTGCTGTTTCCTTGGGAATAATGTGGCCACACTGACAGACAGAATCGACCATGATGCTGAGGGATCCTAATCGGAGCTGTCAGACGATGCGGAATTAATGGAAGAAAGATCGTGTACGTTAGCGTCTGATTGGGCAGCTTGATCAGTTTCAGAACAATTGAGCACTGTTCTGGGGTTGTTCATCTGAAGAATCACTCAAACGCTCTCTCTGATGTTCAGGTAGCAATTCTCAAGTCGCTGTCACATACTTATCCCAAGTGAAGGATCCAACCTTAAAATTTATTGGTACCAATAGATAGACTTGCTGGACATCTTACTGGTTAATAGGCCTGTTTAAACTTTTTCTTGCCACTGTAAGCTACTAATAATGAGCAGGGAGATTAGGTGTTGACATATGATCGATGAAGCGGCGAAGATTCAGGAAGACATTTATGAATTCGGCCACCAATGATTTACTGTATGACCATAGCGGAATGTTTAGCGGTGTAAATTAGACGTAGGCTGCGTGTAGCTCTCTCTTGTCTAATCTGTTTCTTTGAAATATCGCCACTTTTTAGGCTTTTAGGGTTCTAGAGCTTAGACCTTGTTTCTATATTATTCTCTCTCTTTGTGTTTCCCGTGTAGAAATGCTTTCCTGCCCTACGAAGATTCTTTGCTACCTACTACCTATCCTTAAGGCAAGGTGTATAATCGTAATTGTGTTCTTGTATCCTCACTTGTGTACTAATTCTGCAATTGTGATTTATTCTCTTTACCAATATATGTTCAATACTGTCAAGAAAAGATATAATGCATTATTGGCTACTGTTCATCATGCATATCTGCGAGTGCTCAGCAGGGTGCAGGCTATTGTTCATCGTCATCTACGATCTGAGCCTGATTAACTTTGAGGAAAGCTACAAATCTTACCAATAATCGCGTGCTCTAGTCTCCGCGTAAAGAATAGACGCTGCACAGTTTCCAAATGTTCAGTTAAAATATGCAATTTTTCAGTGTTACGACGAAAGAACAGTTGAGCAGAGAGGACAAAGTGAGAATGTAACCATCGCTGCTACTACAGACTAAGCGCAGCAATGACAATGGTAATATTCAGGCATCTAATACGAAAACAACTATGCATTTGTTTAATTAATTAGTAATTAGCTCACTAAGCGATTAGTCATCACTTGATAATCATCATCAACAACTCGATCGCTAGCCTGATCTCAAGAGATCGACAGGGATATGCATTGTGGGCTCGTTCTGTCTATTTGTCAATATATTTAACGATTTCAGTGAATTGAAATCACGAAGGAATAAGACAGTTTTGCTCTCGATCTTTCCCTCTCCATCGATCACTTCGCGAGCTGATCATCGACTCGACATTTTCGCTGTATGCAGATCAGGGCCGGATGCAACCAACCTTGGTATCTTCAGAAATTAACTAAGCAACGAAGCAGCAAAGAGGTGTAGTTTCAGTGCATCTGAATTTTCCCCTCCCTGTCGATCGATCAGCTTGTCCACTCCATCAACTAGAGTTTAAAGGTGATCAAATAGTAGCTAGTTAGCGTGTGCTCTCAGCTCTGGTTAATTAGCTGACGCTTTGATCTGCCTAGTTCATGATCCATGGCCATGATATGGAGGGAATTTAATGATGATATAATGCCTCGGTTTTTTAATATGTGACGCTGTTGACATATTTTTATTGAACTTCAACCAATAATATTTATTCAATTACTTAGTTAATTAAAGTGAAATTAGTAACACTAGTTCTCTCATCAAACTTAATTTTAACATGCCTAGTAGTATGTTTTTCTATTTGCACATATATTTTTAAAAATATGAATATTCAAATGAATTAATAAAGTTAACCGCGTCACTGAGGTAGTAGTATGTCAAGAGTAAATGTATTTGTAGGTTACATGTATGTCAAATTAACACCGCACTAATTAAATGTCTGGGAACATATATGGGGTCCATCCATGTCAATCAAGAAGGTGGAAAAGCTCCTTTATTTATTTTTGGTTCAAGAAATTGAACAGTGTCACCTCCTCTTGCTTTCAGGATTGTTTCTTGTCATTCTGTACTTGGTTCAGGCTCAGTCGTTTTCAGATGTGTTAAGCAAATAGGAGTAAGCAGTAGTACTATATCTGCTAGGTAGTATATCTCAGATTCTCAGTAGTACATGCATGTACAGAAACATGCCGTGTTCCTGAAAGCAAATGAGGGAGTGATAATATTCAGTTATTCTAGAAAATTGATAATATTCAGTTATTCTAGAAATTTCATTCTGAAAAAAACTATACCTTACAGTTACAGTTAATTGTTCCTGGGAGATCAAGCAGTGAAGGAAAATCTCATGGCAAATACTTGGAATGTTGCATATAGTTGTGAACTTAGTTTCTGAAAGTTCCTAAAATGTAGGGCAATTTTAGTTTCAAAAAGTTGTTTGTTAATTCGTCTATCCAACTTAGCTAGGCTGAGCTCACTTCTGCATGGGTGTTCAACCTCCATCTTACGCATCATCATCGTTATCATCCCTTGCAAATCCCAAGGTCCTTAAACAATTCAATAACGTACCTAGTAAGAGCTCTTGATCATCCATGAGGCATAAACTATGTTTGTTAATTTAGGTAGTCAACTATATTTAAATTCAAGAGCACCAAAATATATATGAGCCTCTTGTAGAGCAGCTTAAAAGTTAAAATTACAATAGCTCTGTTGCAGTAAAACTACCGTAGTTCGTATTGAATTCAGCCAGATTAAGGAGAGAAGCCTGTCACTCTCTGTCAGAAATTCAAGCTGAGAGTTAGCACTCCATAAGAAGAGTGGTTTTGGGGATTGGAAAACCACATTAATTTCAAATTGGCGGTGTTAATTGCGATCAGATTATAAAACGAGACCTAGGCAAGAAAACAAGGCAACAAGAAGCCGATCAACTTGACCATGCATTCACAGGTTGCTGTCATGACAAGCCAGTATTATACTCTCTGCCAGGAAAACTTGAGCATTGTCTCTTGCCGGCCGATCCCGAGGGGAGCAAACAACAAAGGTAGATCCAAACTATGCACATTATATAAAACTAAAACTTTTTTTAAAAAAAATTCTTTGCTACAAGAACAAGCTCTCTTCTCAGGTCCACGCGGCTTAGCTATCTATAGGCCCCATCGTACCCTAGTAAACTAAAGCCAAAACCAAAATTTAAATTTTCGTACTTAATTTTGAAGTTGATTTTAGGATATTTTTAATTTAGTTTTTTTAACATTGACTTTTAAGTCGCTAAGAACACATATATAAAAATTTTACCTATAAATTATATGTGTAGCTGTACTAGCTAGAGTGTATCTATGGTGCTCATAGTTACTAGCTTCTAGATTAATCTTTCCTAACAGTTAGCTACTGTATATATATAGCATCCTGTACACTCAAGTCATCCCTGACACACACACAGACAAGGACAGGTTCAATTCTCTCTGAAAGCTAAGGGAAAAATAGCTACACTAACATGGTGAAAATTTTGGTAGGATAAATAGAAGACCAGCTCCCTCTTCTTCCTCTAGCTAGCTGTCACTCATACCAAGTTCAGCCAGAGAAAGAGCAAGAAACACAAGAGAAGTTCAGTCTCTGAATGTGTGTTGCCAATTGCTGAAACTCTGCATGTGCATATGCAAACTTGAATCAGTTAGCTAACTGCATGACATCCATGTCGACCGGTGTTGAAAGGGATTGGATTGCACCGTGATCTTATCTTCTCTGAGCAACAAGAATAGGTGGAAGAAGCAATTGATGGAGGAGTTTGAGCTGCAGCAGCAGCCGTATTACAGCAAGCTGCTCCTGGGTAGCCCGCTGGAGATCGCCAATGTCGACGACAGTGATCTGCAGCTTGTCGCCGGAGTTCCCTCGGATCCGCCGCCTGCGCCGCCGACGGCCGTGAAGAAGAAGAAGAAGAGAAGCCTTCCAGGGACACCAGGTGCATATATATGTTCTCCACTTAGTTAATTGTTCATGTATGTTAAGACCATCTGCATGCAGATGCAAACATCTAGTATTACTTCTTCAGTTCGTCTGAATTCTTGCGTGGATCATAAATTGAATGAATTTTGGTCTTGTGTTGCCCTACCTGACGATCGATCTTGTGACTGCAATAATTGATAGGGCAAGTCTATAATGGTGGTACTATTTAGCAGTCTAAATCTTCTTTCAGTCTTTCACTGAAAACTAGGACGATAGATGACAACGCATATACTGTGTGACAGAATATTTTGACCATAATGAACTGTAGTTTGTGTTAGTCTTTTCGCAGAAATTTAATTAGTTTCGTTCAGAATCTTGAGATAGATAAATTCTACATTTTTTTACAAGGCCAGCATTCTTAGTTGAATTGTCTGAATATTTTGTGATTTCAAGTTCTGAATCCTCTAGCTAGTTGTTGTTTTTTCTCAATAGATGGATAGTGGTTACCTCATCATTTCAGCTAAGCTCGTTGTATGTAATTAGCATAAAGCTTTTTCGGTTAATTAAGTGCACATAGGATCAAGCTATACATTTTTTATCCAGCGTGCTATTTTTTTTAGAGAATTGCCTGTTTCTGTTGGCTCTGTGTATATACATACAGATCTAGTACCATCGCCTGTTAGGACAGTTAACTGCAATATCTATATGAAATTAGGTGCACGCACAAAATGATTTATATTTGGAAGTTTGGTTTAAAAGAGTGATTGAAAATTAGATCTTTATCACTTGGACAAAACATAATTGCAGTTATTTAAAAGATAATGATAGCACATACAAGTTTAATGCAACCTACCAAGTTATTGGTGCAATAGAAATGTAGCTAGCTCATCTTGCATGGAGTGGCATTTACATCTGCAAAATTTTGCTCTAGCTAGATCACCCACAACCATCTAAGCAATGGCCACATAAATAAAACGTAAATTTTAGTACTACCTCCAGTTAATTTAATGTACGAAGTTGTTGATTTTTGACACGTATTTGATCACTCGTCTTATCTTTTTTTTTAAAAAAAGATAACTATCATTTAATTTATTTGTTTTGTTTTTTATATTTACACATTTTTTATTTTTTGAATAATATATATAGATGTTCAACTCTCTCCATCCCATAATATAAGGTATTTTGAGTTTTTTGCTTGCACTATTTGATCACTCGTCTTATTAAAAAAAATATACAAATATAAAAAACGAAAAGTTGTGCTTAAAGTATTTTGGATAATAAAGTAAGTCAAAAAAAATAATTCCAAAAATTTTTAAATAAGACGAGTGGTCAATCAATGCTAGCAAAAAATCAAAATCGCTATTATGGGATGGAGGGAGTACTATTTTAGCACAGAGTTTAACTAACACGTTTCGTTGGTGTGAACGCGGCGCATGCCATGCAGACCCGAGCGCGGAGGTGGTGGCGCTGTCGCCGCGGACGCTGCTGGCGACGAACCGGTTCGTGTGCGAGATCTGCGGCAAGGGCTTCCAGCGCGACCAGAACCTGCAGCTGCACCGGCGAGGCCACAACCTGCCGTGGAAGCTGCGCCAGCGCGGCGGCGCTGGCGGCGGCGGCGGCGGCGAGCCGCCGCGGAAGCGTGTGTACGTGTGCCCGGAGGCGTCGTGCGTGCACCACAGCCCGAGCCGCGCGCTGGGCGACCTCACCGGCATCAAGAAGCACTTCTGCCGCAAGCACGGCGAGAAGAAATGGAAGTGCGACCGCTGCGGCAAGCGCTACGCCGTCCACTCCGACTGGAAGGCCCACTCCAAGGTCTGCGGCACCCGCGAGTACAAGTGCGACTGCGGCACCGTCTTCTCCAGGTGCGCTCGCCATTGTTGAGATCTAGCTTTCTCTGGAAGTGGATTTTTATCCCTCAATCCAGAGGACGTCTTGTGCTTGTTGTTTAAAAAGTTATTAATTTTTTAAAAAATTTTTGTCAGATAGATCAATCTATGATATATCTTTTTGCAACATACGAGTTAAAATTCGACTTATACAATTCGAAACAAAAACAATAAATTTGACCGTGAATTACACATTCATTTCATAGTCAAATTTGTTATTTTTGTTTTCTACTTATATAAGTTGAATTTGAATTTGTATTTTTATGAAGTGATATATCACATATTGATCTATTCTACTAATTTTTTTAAAAAAATTTTATGACTTTTTAAGTGAGATGTAAAAAATGAGAGGATATCTGGTTTGAATTTTCCGCTTTGTCCATGAGCTTGAGTTGTACTACTGTGTCCATGGCATGCAGGCGCGACAGCTTCGTGACGCACAGGGCGTTCTGCGACGCGCTGGCGCAGGAGAACAACAAGCTCGCGCAGCCGATGAACATGGCGGCGGTCACCTCCGCTCTGCAGGGCCAGCAGCAGGCTCACCACCCCGTCGCCGACGACGATGACGCCGCCGGCGTCAAGAGCCCGCACCTCAAGTTGTTCCCCGACGTCGACAACATCGTCGCCGCCGCCACGGCCGGAAACCCGCTCTTGCCGCCGCCGCTTAGCATGGCGGGATGCATGCTGTCCAGCCTCGCCGCGCCATTGTCGTCTCCGTTCCTCCCCGGGTGCAAGCTTGGCGTGGACGCGGCGCGCGACGCCGCCATGGTGTTCCCGCCGCCGCCGGCGCCGGCCGGGTCAGCGGCGGCGATCATGTCCGCCACGGCGCTGCTGCAGAAGGCGGCGGAGCTGGGCGCCACGACGTCGACGGGCTGCTACGGCGGCGTCGCGTTCCCGGCCATGGGCATTGCCGGCGGTCTCGACCGGCTTCCCTCCATAGGTCATCATCTCGCGCCGTACGACGACGTCGTCGTGCCGGCGGCGCTGCAGGGGCAGACGGCGACACAGCTGGTCGGGTTCGACCTGGGCGGGCTGTTGCCCGGCCAGCTCTACGGCGGCGGAGGAGGCGCGATGACGAGGGCCATCGGGTCGCTGATGCACGGCGGCGACCAGCACGCCGGTGTGGTGGATCGCCGGCGAGGGGAAGGCGTGCGCGTCGTGGACTACATGGGCGTTGACGACGACGACGACCACGGGTGCTTCGATGGCGTGGGCCCCTTTGGGCCTCATATTGGCCCATGGGCCTAATCCACTCCACTCCATGATGCAACGCAAATGTTGTAGTGATGTACTAGTACGTATTGGAGAGTTTGAATCTGATGAAATGGAGTTAACACGAGGCGAGCTTACCTTTTTTTTATTCGTGTTGAGACAATTGTTTGAACTTCTGCAGCAAATTTGATAGTTTAAATATTTTTTATTAGGTGAGAATAAACATATTAAATCCCAATGTTCCATGCCTCCATGGCTAGAAAAATACTCTCTCTGTTTCATATTAGCAGTCATTTTGACTTTTTTTTACTTTACTAATTTTTTTTATAAATATAGTTAAACATAAAGAAATTTGACTAAATAAAAAAAACAAAGCGACTTATAATATAAAACGGAGGGAGTATTGTTTCTTTTAGCCTATAGAAAAATGGGCATGATAATTAAATGGGCCGTCTTATTAGTGAACAATTTCAGCCCAAGAAGATGTTAAATGGGCCAGCCCAATATAACGAGTCCGGTATTCTTGTTCCCAGAAACCCTAGCCGCCAATCCCCTTATATATTGACGCCTTTGTGTTCGTTCTCCTTGCTCCCTCCGCTTTCGCCGCCTCCCTCCTGGCAGTTCTTCAGATAATCAGATTTGTCCATGAGGTTTCAACTGTTGCATTCCATTGTTGAGTTTTATTCTGTTTGCGTTTCTGTTTGTTTTTGTCATGGATCTGGCTGATTGGAGGCTGTGATGACCAAAAAATACCTACCTATTTTCTGAGGGATTCCAGTCCTTCTGATTGATAGAAACCAATGGATCCTTCTGAGCCTGCCAAGATCTTCAGATTCTTACTTTTGTATTCGGTTTTTTCGATTTATCTTCGTATATTGCTCCCTCTTATATTGCAATCTTCTAAAAGCAAGCAAGATTCGTAACAGTTGATGGGATGATAACCTTTCACAGAAACTGTATGTGTTGACCCAAAATTCAGACTACAATTATCTGATCAACTCAGACATCTTGCTAAAGGGGGTTTCTTTTTTCTGCTTTCAAATCAAGAACATTTTTTTTTGCTTATCTTCTTTGCAAAGAACACTTTGATTAGATGTAAACTGTGCACAATAAGCCGATGCTCTGGATGAGAAGAGGAAGGAAGCATGGTAGTGTGTACAGAGATGGATTGATTTTGTTGGTCTGCATGTCTGCCTGCGGTGATGCCTTCGGGTTCGATCTGGCGGGCCTGGATTTGACCCACACTTCCTATTTTTCTTTTAATCTCGTAAACTGATTTAAGAAGCAATTTCGCGGCTGTTATATTCTGTTTTTGACTTTCTAAACCCAAAAGAACGACTAAATAACATTACAATTTGCAGGTTACATTTAACATTGATTTCCCAGAAAAACTTGATTCAAGAACCAGTATGACTATCCAGGTTGTGATTGACATTTTACATCTAGAACAACGTAATTGAGGAACTGCTACCAAATGTGAACTGGAATTCAAGAATTTGCTCTACGGCTCTACCAGCTACAGGCTACAACTACTATCAAAATGTTGGTACCTTGGAAAAGTTACAGTTCACAGGTAGAAACTGCCAAATCGCGGCATGGTTTGGTTAAGCGTAGTTTATGAAGTTCTTCATAGAGAGAGAGCCTCCCTTGTTATCAAATATACTCCCTATCAACAACCAGTTCTGCAAGTGCAAGGTTCAGAGGGTCTTCAGACTAACTCGTGAAGAGATTCTGCACACAAAACGATTCTAGAGGTACGAACAAAACACCCATTGGCCAGTTGTGCTTTCAATTGAACGAAAGAAGTGAATGATAGATGTCCCCTGTTGGTCAGTTTTGCTGTCAACGACAAAATTATCATTTGTTGTTTTGACATAGAGCAAATTCTGACAGAAAAATGAAAAAAAGAGGAGATAACATTCAAACACTCCCACAGCAGTAGAAGAACATCAGAGGACAGCTTCAAATCTTCAGGAAAAGCATCAGCAGGTCTGGGTAGCCTCAGCCTCTCCATCAGAGCTACGCAATCTTGTTTTCTCAGCAAGAGTTTCCACCTCTACACAATCCTGTTGTATCTATAAAGTCTTGCTATCTCGGTAAAAGTTTCCAAGTTTCCAGCTCTATGCAATCTTGCTATCAAGGTAAGAGTTTCCAGCTCTATGAAATCTTGTTATTTCTAGGGTATGGATTTTCATCCCTCGAGGGGATGTCTTGCATATCATCTACCCACCATGACAACCGCAAGTTGGACTTAAATCTTCTTTTTTTCACCCAGATCAAGGAGTCCTCAGAAATATGACATAATGACAACATGAATCATTCATCAGCACGCCATGGATCAAATTAGGCAAAGCGTAACTCTGAAGAAGAATCAAAAGTTGCATACAGATATCGATATGCATTGTAATGAGAGTGTGACTGATAAACACCACCAATTTTTTTTTATAAGATGACAGGATAAACACTTCGACTTGGACCACCACATCAATGATCTATCGATGATGAACACAAAGCCATAAGTTGTCAACAGCACGTACACGCCCGATGTCTCCACTCTCCAGGTGTCTAACAACTTCTGTTTCCACGTGAAATTGGGTCCTTAGTACGTGCCATCACATGGCATGCTCAATTGCTCTTATGTGACTAGGCCCTTTTCGGAGAAGCTTGAAATTCTAAGAAGTACTATCTCCGTTTTAAGATATAAGACTTTCTAGCATTGCTAATATTTATATAAGTGTTAATGAATCTAGGCACACATATACATATATATTTAGATTCATTAACATGTATATGAATGTGGGCAACGCAAGAAAGTATTATAATATGAAACGGATGAAGTAACATGTAAGAATATAAACAATCCTCCAAATTCTAATAAGTAACTCGTAAAAATATAGACAAACTATGAAACTGGTATTTTTATTTTTTGTTTCTAGTTTACTTTTATAAGATACCATAACTACAGATTTGAAAAATCTGTATGAGAATTTTTAGACTATTTGAAAACCGGAGATTCTAGAAGCTGAATTAAGTCCTAGGAATCTAAGCGCGTATAAACACCGCATGTGTCGTGATCCTGTAATTGTGTTGTTCTTGCAGCCCTGGATCACAGAGCGTGCTCGAAGATTCCCAGATTCCGAATGGAAGACGGCGGGAAGCATTTCGTGTTCGTCCATGGCCTCGGCCACGGCGCGTGGTGCTGGTACAGGGTGGTCGCCGCGCTGCGCGCCGCGGGGCACCGCGCGACGGCGCTCGACATGGCCGCGGCGGGCGCGCACCCGGCGCGCGCCGACGAGGTGGGCTCCCTCGAGGAGTACTCGCGCCCGCTGCTCGACGCCGTGGCCGCGGCAGCGCCCGGCGAGCGGCTGGTGCTCGTCGGGCACAGCCTCGGCGGCCTCAGCCTCGCGCTCGCCATGGAGAGGTTCCCGGACAAGGTCGCCGCCGCCGTGTTCCTCGCCGCCTGCATGCCGGCCGCCGGCAAGCACATGGGCATCACGCTCGAAGAGGTGAGACAACGAGACCGATTACTCCATGCTCGATTAGCTCAGCTTCACCATTTTTCAGAGCTTGATCAGACATCGGTATGAATATGATTCCATGTTCTTGCATTGACACAAGTTCATGAGGAGGATCAAACCGGATTTCTTCATGGACAGCAAAACCATCGTCCTGAACACGAATCAAGAACCAAGAACCGCAGTTCTGCTTGGCCCCAAATTACTGGCAGAGAAACTGTATAATCGAAGCCCACCAGAGGTAACAAAAAGGAAAACATCTCAATCTTCTATCTGAAAAAAGCGTCAGATCATCTGATTCTGTTTCTTGCAGGATCTGACGCTGGCGACGATGCTGGTGAGGCCTGGCACCAACTACATCGATGATCCGATCATGAAGGACGAGACGCTGCTCACTGAAGGCAACTACGGGTCGGTGAAGAGGGTGTTCTTGGTCGCCATGGATGATGCTTCGAGCGACGAGGAGATGCAGCGGTGGACCATTGATCTGAGCCCAGGCGTGGAAGTCGAGGAGCTCGCCGGAGCGGATCACATGGCAATGTGCTCCAAGCCGAGGGAGCTGTGTGATTTGCTGCTCAGGATTGCAGCTAAGTATGACTAAGAAATGGTTTTAGCAGGGGTAAATTTTTTTTACGATTCCAGTATCTGTCTTCTATCAGTGTTAAGCAGAAGAGAAACATGTAATCAGTGGTTCGGTTGTGTTTTGTGAAGCTAATGATAATATCTCACCAGATCAATTTTATCCCGATCTTGTGATGAACAAATGTACAGATTCAGTTCTTGGATCGAACGATCGTCTATCTGTATGGACGTGGGCATTAGATCTCCTTATCTCCTACCGTCGCCGCCGACGAGGCGACAGTGGCTATCTTGGATCGCTTCATGCCGCATTTTCCCTCTTGATATGAGGTGTGCGGTGTGGTGGATTTAGAGCGTGTTCGGGGGAGTTTTTGGCAGCCGCGGCTTCTCTCAAATTAAAAGTTTACTCAAACAATATAACTTTTCATCTAGATTTTGAGAAATGTAGATACAAAATAAGAAAAAAAGCTAAATAGAAACCGAGTTTTCTAGCTTTTCTAAATTCTCAAAAATTTGCTTGCATCTAACTACTATCTCCATCCCAAAATAATTGTAATTCTAGTTTGTTTAGTATATATTAAGGTTTGATAAGAAAGACTATGATACTTCTTATTAAATGGTACATAGGTAAGAGTGAGAGTGTAGTAGAGGGTAAAATAGGAAGAATTGTGAATGAGAAGTAATTAATGAGACCATTAGTACTCTATTGTAATAGCTATTTTGAAACAAATTTAAATTCTAGAAATACACTTATTACGGGACAGATGTTGTACTTAGGTGCTTAAGCTCTTCAAACAGAGCCAATCAGCCAAGCTTGCTAGTACCATCTAACTACTTTTTAAGATCTTAAACTCTTCAAATAAAGCCTTAGTCTCATTGTCCTCTAACGTGTCACTAACATATAGTTCCGTTGGATGTGAGGTACATATATCAGCCACTCAAAGTAAGAGAACAATACTACAGACTACAGAGGATCTGTTTCAACTTGGGCTATTTCGTCCCAATTACCAATGGGCTAATTTTGGATCACGAGATTTGGGCCCACTTCAACGGTTTATCCCCACCAGTGGCGATCGACCGATCTCTCTTAACCAATCAGATTCAGCGGCGGCTTACTGTGTGTCCGTGGTGTCATCGTTGCTGGTCGCCTGATCGATCCCTGATGCTACGTGACCATGACGCATCCCCTGCTTTCAACCTTTGTTCTTGCGGATTAAGTTGATGGGATGCGACATCGTGTTATCTTCACTAAAAAGAACACAACCTTGGTTTGATTGCTTAATTAATTTCCAAATGCGCAATCATGCACCGGCAGCATCGCAGAAATGTCGAAGGCAGGCACAGGAAGGCTAGGGACAAGTCGCCCTGCAAAATGCTAATTTTTCAGGTAGTGCGATAGCCATTTCTTCTTCTTGCAGCACAAGATGATCTCACCGAGCTTCTTGGAGAGTAAGAAACTGTGATTCTATAAATTCAGCTAATCCATCGAGGCACAGCACCAAGAATTTCGAAGCAGCTGAGCTAAAAATGGAGATCAGCAGCAGCAGCAAGAAGCATTTCATCCTGGTCCACGGCCTCTGCCACGGCGCGTGGTGCTGGTACAGGGTGGTCGCCGCGCTGCGCGCCGCGGGGCACCGCGCGACGGCGCTCGACATGGCCGCGTCGGGCGCGCACCCGGCGCGCGTCGACGAGGTGGGCACCTTCGAGGAGTACTCGCGGCCGCTGCTCGACGCCGTGGCCGCGGCGGCGGCGCCCGGCGAGCGGCTGGTCCTCGTCGGGCACAGCCACGGCGGCCTCAGCGTCGCGCTCGCCATGGAGAGGTTCCCGGACAAGGTCGCCGCCGCCGTGTTCGTCGCCGCCGCGATGCCGTGCGTCGGCAAGCACATGGGCGTCCCGACCGAGGAGGTAAAAATAAACTGACATGTCTCGTAATTTAAAGAGATTATTACACCCTCTGTTTTATATTAATAAGTCGGTTTGATTTTTTTTATTTCTTTTAAGTTTGACAAGTTTAGTGAAAAAAATAATAACATCTGCAACACGAATTTGGCTTTATTAAACTAACAATTAATATATTTTAATAATATATTTGTTTTATGTTTAAAATATTGTTAATTTTTTATATAAACTTGGTCAAACTTAAAGTCAAAAGTTTAACTACAAAAAAAGTCAAAACAACTCATAATATGAAACGAAGGGAGTACCATTTACTCTCTTTTTTAACAATGAAATTTATTTTGGCATTTGCTTCAAATAAGCTATAGGCAAAGCATTAGCAAATTACAAAATCAAACCAGTGAACTATAATTGTCCTTTAATGCAAAATGACTACTAATGCTAGGTTAACCACCACTAATATTTTTGTTTTTTGTTGTGTGATCGATATGCTTAGTTCATGAGAAGAACTGCACCTGAAGGATTACTTATGGATTGCGAAATGGTGGCCATAAACAATAGCCAGGGCTCAGGAGTTGCAATCAATTTGGGACCAACCTTCTTGGCACAAAAATACTACCAGCAAAGTCCAGCAGAGGTAGGTTACAAGGGATTGGGATCCTCTGCAGTCGACTGCACCGTGCCATGGCACACATGTCAGTGACAATGGCACGGTGCAGTCGACTGCAGAGGATCCTGATCCGGTTACAAGTTGCAATATCTTCTTCATCTCCCGTAAAGTTATTTTTAATTAATCAGTTGCCAAAATTAGGGGTTTTGCTCACCTGTCACATCGGTACACTGTTGTGTCAAATGCCCATGTAATCATCTTTCCATTAAAAAAATGCTACTACCACACATTTCAGGATCTGGCACTGGCGAAGATGCTGGTGAGACCTGGCAATCAGTTCATGGATGATCCGGTGATGAAAGATGAGAGCTTGCTCACCAATGGCAACTATGGATCGGTGAAGAAGGTGTACGTGATCGCCAAGGCTGACAGCTCCAGCACCGAGGAGATGCAGCGGTGGATGGTGGCGATGAGCCCCGGCACGGACGTCGAGGAGATCGCCGGAGCTGACCACGCCGTCATGAACTCCAAGCCCAGGGAACTCTGCGACATTCTGATCAAGATAGCCAACAAATACGAGTAGAAAAATGCCAGTTTGGAAATAATCAGTGCTTCTTCGTCATGAAGCCTACTTACAGTCCATCGCTACAAGTATAAATAATAGAAGTTTGGTTCTCATTGCTTTGTTTGATCTTGTGTGCCAATAATTGATGAAATCTATTAAAAAAATCTACAATAAGAAAAATATCAATCTGACAACGACAAGAGAGCAAAGACAAGTCGTAGTAACCTGATAATATAGGACTTGCCAACAGTGATTGACCTCACAGGCTCACAGTCACAGCATAAGAGAGAGAAGCACATCTAGCTTAGGCCATCTCCAGTGTATGCAAATAATATTCAGTGTTAGCTATGAACAGAGAAGGAGATAAGGAGGGTAGTGCAGAAAACAGAGGGGAAGGACCAGCCCAATTAATTAGGAAAAGAGAAGGGACGGTAGAAATTTGAGGAAAAAATCCAGAAAAAGTCAAAAAGGTGAACATCTCCCAAGTAAATTTGAAGGTACCTGGAGCTAATTATCCATATAAAATTGTCGGGTTTTATTTTAGAACATGTAATGGACACCAAACTAAACTAGTGATCACTGTCAGTTAGTACGTTCAAAGTCCACACAATTTTCTTTACAAAGGCTGACAGTTAGCACGTTCAAGCCAGTAAATATATCATCAATCTAAATGATACCTACTGCATATAAAATTATAAATGCCACTGTCATATATATTTCTCGATAATGTATGTATAAATCAATTCATCGCTACTATCACAGCGTCAGAAACTTGCAGAACAGCAAACCACAAACACTTACAGGAAATGGAGGGCAGCAGCAGTAGCAGCAAGCATTTCATCCTTGTCCATGGCCTCTGCCACGGAGCATGGTGCTGGTACAAGGTGGTCACCATGCTCCGCTCCGAGGGGCACCGCGTGACGGCGCTCGACCTCGCCGCGTCCGGCGTCCACCCGGCACGGATTGACGAGGTGCACTCCTTCGAGGAGTACTCGCAGCCGCTCCTCGATGCAGTGGCTGAGGCTCCGGCCGGCGAGAGGCTGATCCTCGTCGGGCACAGCTTCGGTGGCCTCAGCATCGCCCTCGCCATGGAAAGGTTCCCGGAGAAGATTGCCGTGGCCGTGTTCGTCGCCGCGGCCGTGCCGTGCGTCGGCAAGCACATAGGCATCATCCCCGAGGTGATCACTGATCAGCAAACTGATAAATACTCACTCTGATGTCTGAACGTTTATTCAATTACTGATATTTTTTCTTGTTTGTACAGTTGATAAGGGAAAAAGCTCCCAAAGATATGCTCCTGGATAGCAAAATGATACCGATCAACAACAAACAAGGTCCAGGAACTGCAATCCTCCTAGGCCCAAATTTCTTGGCGGAGAACGGTTATCCACTAAGTCCAGCTGAGGCAATGAACTAGCATATTATCTCTGGTTTCTTGAAAGTTCCAATTTGCATTTAATTTGAGAATTCAGACTAACTGATATCTCAAATCTCATTACATTAGCATATCTACGGTATATTGTAGGACTTGACACTGGCGAAATTATTGGTGAGACCTACCAGCCAGTTCGTGGATGATCCAACGATGAAGGATGACAGGCTGCTTACCAGTGCCAACTACGGTTCGGTAAAGAGGGTGTGCCTGATGGCCATGGAGGATGACTTGAAGGAGGTGTACCGTTACATGATTACGTTGAGCCCGGGCGTGGAAGTCGAAGAGATTGCCGGGGCCGACCACGCCGTCATGTGCTCCAGGCCGAGGGAGCTCTCTGATCTTCTTGCTAAGATAGGTAGCAAGTATGACTAATTGATTGGTTAGAAATTGGGCAAGAAAAAAAATGATGAATTAATCCTGTCCAGAGCTAATGCAGGCTCTGCTTGGAACAATTGAGTTTCATATGAATTTTGCAAATATTTCATGCTCTTGTAAGCCATTTGATGCCTCATAATATAGGACCTGCCAAGAGTGAGTGATCCCGAGCATCCGAGAGAGCAGCACATCTAGCTTAGGCCATCTCCAGTGTATGCAAATGACCGAACCTAGAAGAGATGGACTCAGTCCACGGGAGCCTGCATAACAAGATAGATGGTATGCTCGTTCAAACCAGAGTTAGTAAAGAAATCGCCCATGAGAAAAATTAAGGAGAAAAGAACGATAAAAATGTGGACCCAGCACCAAACCAGCCCGCTGCGACAAAAGAATCAATGTTGCGGTTGCTGTAGCAGTATCATGCTCTATGTTTGTGAACAACGCATGGAGATGCCCTTGGTCATCTTTCATCATACAAAGGAAAGCCACAATCCAGCAACCAATCATGTCCAAGCCACAAGAGGAACAATTAATTAGCAAGTTACATATTTTCAGTGTTAGATATGAACTACTCCTCCGTCCCATAATAAATTAATTTTATAGTTTGAAAATTGTCCCAAAATAAACTAGCTTCTACCTTCTTACCTATCATTGATCTGCAAATCGAGAAATTTTATCCCTTCAATACCCCAAACCTACCCACCCACCAATATAACTTTATTATTAATTATGGGTATTTTGGTCTTAAATCCACCTTGGGAAGATAGGGTTGGAGTTATTTTGGGATAGAGGGAGTAAGTATGAAGTAAGAGAAGGGGACAAAGGGAGCATTGCAGCAAACAGTACCCATGCACTTTCCAAAATCTCCTCCAGAAAGCAGTAAAGCACACAGTACCATTTTTTCACACCCCAGCTACTGTTTAGGTCACCTGTCCACCCCAGGCATCCAAGCCAGCTACCATTAGGGTCCCCGGTCCAACCAGACTCCACGCCTCCACCAACCTCACAAACAGATGGGCGTATACACATCAGAAAATTACTGTCATGATTTGAATTTGCAATCATTTCCTGTACCTTGTCCAGATTCTAGCTCTAGGTTGATTAATCATCCAAGGAGGAACTATCCTTTCAAAATTATCCAAGGGAACCACCTTGTCCACCATTACTTCCAAATTGGGATTTATCACACATCACAGTAGGGTGATCTAACTGAACTTGGATAGATTCTTAATTAGCATACAGCAGCAGCAGTAGTCAAGAGGGGTAGAGAGCTGGGGAAGCATGTGGCTGAGTGACAGATTGAGAGGGAGCTCAGGGAACCAGAGTCACAAAATGAAAGGTAGAACCAGCACAATGAATTAGATGGAATCATGGAAAAGAGAAGAGATGGTTGAAAATTGAGGGGGAAATTCCAGAAAAAGATGAACATCTACAAAGTAAATTTGAGGCTACCTGGAGCTCATTATACATATATAAACTTGTTGGGTTTAGTCTTAGAACCTGTAATAAGTACTTAACCAAACTAGAGCAATTCATGATCACTGTCAAATGGATCATGATCAAAGTCCATACAATTTAGTGTATGAAGGCTGACAGCTAGCACGTCCAACTCAGTGATAGATCATCAACCTAAATGGTAACTACAGTGTTTAGGTAAATGCTACTACCATATATATATATTTGATAATGGCAATCAATCCGTAGCAACTTCTGTATAAATATATCAGAAACTCAAAGAGAGACACACTACAACCAAGACACTTACAGGAAATGGAAGGCAGCGGCGGTGGCAGTAGCAAGCATTTCATCCCTGTCCATGGCCTTTGCCATGGAGCATGGTGCTGGTACAAGGTGGTCACCATGCTCCGCTCTGAGGGGCACCATGTTACGGCACTCGACCTCGCTGCGTCCGGCGTGCACCCGGCACGCATCGACGAGGTGCACTCTTTCGAGGACTAGTCGCGACCGCTCCTCGACGCAGTGGCTGTGGCTCCTGCGGGTGAGAGGCTGATCCTCGTAGGGCACAGCTTCGGCGGCCTAAGCATTGCGCTCGCAATGGAGAGGTTCCTGGACAAGATCGCCGTGGCCGTGTTTGCCGCCTCGTCCATGCCATGCGTCGGCAAGCACATGGGAATCGTCAGGGAGGTAGTCAGCAAAGTTTTTTTTAGAACAAAGGCAAAAACTTTGCCTTATTACTCGCTCTAATTTCTGAACATTTATTTAACTACTAATGCTTCTATTTTTCTCGATATATGTACAGTTGATGAGGGAAAGAGCTCCCAAAGGTCTGCTCATGGATAGCAAAATGATACCAATGAACAACAAACGAGGTCCAGGAACAGCAGTAACCCTAGGCCCAAATTTCTTGGCAGAGAGGTGTTATCCACTAAGTCCAGCTGAGGCAATCAACTAGCATCCTGAACTCTGGTTTCTTGCAAGTTCCAGTTTAGCATTTAATTTGGAATTAAGATTGCTATTGTCCTAATAGCTGGTAACTGGTATCTCAAATCTCATTAGACTAGCATTTGATTTTTTTTTTGGTAGGATTTGACCCTGGCAAAATTATTGATGACACCTGGCAGCCAGTTCCAGGATGATCCGATGATGAAGGATGACAAGCTGCTTACCAGTGCCAACTATGGTTCGGTGAAGAGGGTGTGCCTGATAGGCATGGAGGATGACATCAAGGAGCTGCATCGTTATTTGATCACGTTGAGCCCGGGCACGGAAGTCGAGGAGATTGCTGGAGCCGACCACAACATCATGTGCTCCAAACCAAGGGAGCTCTGTGATCTTCTTGCTAAAATAAGCAGCAAGTATGACTAATTGATTGGTTAGGAATTGAACAAGAAAGGAATAACGAATTGATGAATAATCCCAATCCGGAGCTAATGCCAAACTGTCTGGAACAGTAGAATTCCATACGAATTTTTGCATAAATTTCACATAGAACAGTTCAAATCCCTGCTCTTGTAGTTTGAGTTGGAATTCCCAATATGCATCCTGCAGTGGGGGGATCAGTCAAATTAATGGACGGATTCAGAAATAGATAAACTGGCAGCAATAGCACCGCCGCTGGTTCGTCCCTCCTGCACGAGATCTGCCACGGCGCATGGGGTGATTTGAACGACGGATCCCTTACCTCCTTGCTTGCCGCAGGCGAGGAGGAAGAAGGGGGTCGTCGACCATGGCGGAATGGAATCGGAGGACGATGAGGCGCCCGCTGCCTGCTCCTATAGAGGCCGCTCCGCGCCGCGATTCTCCTGTCTCTTACGCTATTAGTTGGCTGGGACAGAGTGGAGGGATACAACGACCTCCGCCGCCGCCGCCGGCGGCGAAGCGGCGGCCATCGAGCCGGAAGGGAAGGGGCGGTGGTGATTTGGTGGGCTCCTTTTTTAGATGGGCCTGTTGGACCCAATCTAGCGGTCGTAATTCAGCTTTATCCATGGGCCGTTGCGTCAAGCTTCTACGGCCCACGGTAAAACTAATATACGATTTAGTACCAATTATTTAATTCAAGCATAATTCATTATATCAAGAATAAAAGAAAATGGGGTGGCGGTGCGCTGGTGCTGGGCTGATTTTCTTCGTGGGCCTCCGCAAAAGGAAATACGCAAAAAACTTACACATCACTGTATTAAGAAAAAGTATACTTTGACTCCCTCAACTGTGACCCGAGTATGATTCTTGACCTCGAACCACAAAACCAGGTATATCGACTCCTCCAACTATCAAAACCGATGCAAACTATATCCTTCGGTGGTTTTGGAAGCGGTTTTGGCTGACGTGGCTCCTACGTGGCAGTGTTAACCCGCTCTTCGTCCCACGTGTCGTCGACGTGTCTCTTACGTGACATTAGAGTTAAAAAAATAATTGTGTTAATCCTCAGCTCTCCCCTCGCGCGGATGCCGGCGACCTCCTCCCCTGCGCGCGAACGCCGGCGACCTCCTCCCGGGCGCGCGAACGGCCGGCAACCTCCTCGCCCCCGCGCGGACGGCCGGCGATCTCCTCCCTCTGTGCGCGGACGGCCGGAGACCTCCCCCGCGCGCGGACGCCGGCGACCTCCTCCCCGGCGTGCGGACGGCCAGCAACCTCCTCGCCCGCGCGCGGACGGCCGGCGACCTCCTCCCTCTGTGCGCAGATAGGCGGCGAGCTCGCGGGATGGCTGGCGGGCTCCTCCCCCTGGCATGGACGGCCGGCGAGCTCCTCCCCCGTGCGCCGTCACTGTCACCGTCGCCGCCACCCCGTCTCTAGTGATGGAGGAAGGTGAGGGGACTAGAAAAGATGAAAGAGGGGGAGAGCTGAGGATAATATGTGGGGCCCACATGTCAGTGGGTCCCACTTTTTTGTGAATGACATGTCGGTCCCACCATTTTTTTACTCTAATGCCACATAAGCGACATGTTGACGATACGTGGGACGAAGACCGGGTCAACACTGCCACGTCAGCGAAAACCGCTTCCAAAACCACCGAGGGATATAGTTTGCATTGGTTTTGATAGTTGGAGGAGTCAACATACCTGGTTTTGTGGTTGGAGGTCATGATCATACTCGGGTCATAGTTGAGGGAGTCGAAGTATACTTTTTCCTTGTATTAAGGCATGTTCAGATTGTAGGCAAAATAAACCTTACGGCAATTTGGTAATATTGTGAAAATTTTGGCAGGATCTCTTATGTATTTACTAAAGTTTAGCAAAAAACTAAATGGATGCATATATTTAACAACTCTACCAAAAAATCAATATGGATGCACATATTTGAAATGGCATCAATCTGAACAAGCCCTAAGAGAAGTGAAATATTTCAAAACCGACATGGAGAAGAACAAGAAGAGGAAAGGGGAGGGAGAAAAGGATAACAGAAATAACAGGCATGATCGCTATTCTCCCCAAACCATGATGCAACTAGACTTAAACGGTGTGCACGCTGATGCGCACTCTTTTCCACGATGCAATCCTGCTGCGCACGCTTTTTCAAACTGCTAAACGGTATGTTTTTTTAAAAAAGTTTTTATATAAAAGTTGTTTTCAAAAATCATATTGATCTATTTTTTAAAAAAAATAGCTAATACTTAATTAATCACGCGCTAATGGACCGCTCCGTTTTTCGTGCATGAGATGACCGCTTTGTTTTCCGTGCATCGGAGGTTCCCAACACCCACCTCCAAACACAGAGATGTCTGCTCCCCTCGCCAATCTCCAAAGTGTAGCTTCCTCTGTCAATGCCATTGGCGACGTCAATCCAGCTACACAAAACTGGCTTCTCAAGTATACATACTGGACTGCTCATCAGACGGACGATAGAAAATGTTGGTAATTTGCTACCAGTACATGTTGAGATAAAGATTATATCTCCCAAGCATTGCTTCCAGAAAAAAATTGCACATTGTGTGACACTAGCATTATGATACAGCATTACAGGTACAGTACAACATGTTACTTTTCTGATGCTCTAACATTGACATATCCCTCTGCCTGCTTGAGAAGTCACAAACTACTGAAGAAAATTCTCATCAAAAACGGTCTCTCTACTATACATCATACATCAGCCACTAGGCTGAATGAATCTGCCATTGCAAGGAACTCTTTCCGAACCGCCTTCCACGCCGACTCCGGAGCCTGAGCGTTCAGGGTGTATAGTTTCCCATCCTTCGCGCAGCACACTGCGACATTGCGTCGTCGAAAGGAAGGGCTTTCAACTCGGAACTCTAGCTTGTAGTATTTCACATTGTTCGCTGGATCTTCTCTCAGGGCAGCATCAAGAAGAGTGGCGTTTATATCTGCGCCCCGCTTTGTCTTTGCGATCCTTCTGAGAACCACCTCCCCAACATCTTTAGGGCCACCAAAAGCCTCGATCCTGTTTCAAACAATTCAATCATGGCATTAGGCATTATATGGCATAACAATACTGAAGATTACTACTTTGACCAACACTGAAGACGCTATATGCCAAATTCAGCGTACTGGTAGTAAATCTACTGTAAAGCAGTATAGCATGAAGCTGGAGTCATGTTCACTATTTACAGAAGGACTCAAGTATACTGTGAACCGATTCATTTAAATGTCGGATAAAGGAAAACAAACTGCAAGTGACATATAAAGTATACTTACGAGAAATCTTGTGGGACAGGTGAAACGATGACACTGACATTGAGCTCCCCACTGGATCCTGGGGGGCCAAAAGCTGCCACAGGTTCACTGATGTTCCGAGGCCGTGATGGGGACCTCCCATTTGCCAATGGGGGAGGGTCTAGTGATCTCTGCAGTTCTGCTCTCTTCGCTCCTCTGTATAGCAATGTCTGATCTCCAACCCAGCTTGCTGGATATATGAACTCTGAAAATTTTGGAGACCTTAAAGTTATTACTTAACATAATTTGGAATGTGCACATTTGTACACTGACATGTTTGCAATTAATCAAGCCCTCTTATTTCACTACTGGCGACAGATAAAAATAATGGCAAATGACCTTTTAATAAACATGCAAAAGGTGGTACATTTTCAGATTGTGCATTAGCAGGCTTGCAGCTAATTCTTGACTCCCTAATGAGCAAAGATCAGTCAAGACTCAAGAGTCATCATCAATGCTTTCACATAGCTTGCTTTGTTGAGCTAAACTATTGTTCAAGAATAATTCCCCGTAGTGTTATCATATCAGCTACAAAAATTAATACGTAGAGTGTGAGCCAATGCAATTTCCCCTTCCTTTACACGATTACAGCTATATCTTCTAAGTCCAATGCAACTATGAGACATTATCATGATTTTCATTTCAACCTTTATTTTCAAGAAAAACAGTGCCCAAGTACGACATCTTGTTAATGGGTCCACAAGTTGGAAAATGTCCAAACATAAATCCAACGTAAACCATCAAGACGAACATCATCCACCAGATGTCATCAATTATGATGACATGCAGTCCAGGTGGCACACAGTTTCTGGTCCTGAATGTAGCACCAGATAAACTGTGATCCACATGTACAATCCCATTGGGGGGGCATGACTTGTAGGCTAGATACACTAGGTGGCAAACTGGCAACAGCAAGGACCACAATTTTGTAGCCACTTGTGCTTTCAGTACTGTACACTAGACTAAGTTCAGCTTGAAAATAGGAACATATAACTATATAAGCAGTAAACATACCATTTTTCCTTAGTCATGGCATTATGAATAAATTGCATGTGACTGGGAGAATTGGAACAAGGAAAGCACCATGAGGTCTAATTAGAGGAAAATTTCCCAATTTTGCTTGTAATTTGTCAAAAATTGTTACTTCCATTATGCAGTGAAACAAAAGGCCTAAAAATTTAAAAGGAACCTAGTAATCCTAAGCAATACATATTTGAATTCAAATTTAAATGATTTTTTTTTCAAAATTTTCGTAATTTTTCCGAGCCCCTGATGCCCCAACCACTCACAAAGAGAGAGAAGTGTGAACCCTGCTTCACATCTGTATTTCAGTGCTTCTATGGTGGGGCACAAAGTTGAGCTTGATAACAACAGCCACGCGAAGGGAGACCTAGAGTTCTTTTTCATTGGTTTTATGGTGGGCATCACCATCAACCGAGCATACCTTACCAGTAAAATTCTCAGCTTTTCGCGAAACCAAGCTCTTAGTCTCCTGAAATTTAACTATCAAGAATTCTAAACATACACCAACTCATTAAAATTTATCGCATAGTACCTACCATTTACAGACTCTTGGCGTGAATTTTGTCCCCAAAATGCATGGGTGTGGCTCTACTACTGTTGCATTCACAACTTCAAACTTTTTATTAAAAAAAATAAGAAAATGGAGTCTTAAAATATAGCAACAGATGATGACGGCTCAACGTGTTCTCTATTTTTCTTTTGCGGAGACAATTTGAGGAGTAATTGAAGTCAACCGAGCCACACAGAACGAACAAATCGAAGAACAAGCAATTGCGCACGATTGGAGATCGAGAGAGACAACCCCCAATATTTTTGGAAGAAGCAAATGCTACGCCAATTGCCAAACCTAACAAGGGGAAGAAGAGAAAGCGAGATTGGTAATATATGTGTGTGTGTAATTACCGAATCCATTGTCGGAGTCGAGGCATCGGTTGAAACCGCCGACGGGGTAGAGCACGTCGAGGCGGAGCGAGCGGCCGAGCTGCGGGGACAGCCCCAGCAGGAAGCTGGTCACCCCGCCGAAGTTCGCCCCGACGGCCGCCGCGGCCGCCGTCGTGGCGCCCACCACTAGCCGCCGCCGGAACACCGCCGCCAGCGCCGCAAACTCCTGCGCCGGCGACGAGCACCGCACCTCCCCGCGCCGCCACCGCCGCCCCTCGCCGCAGCGCGAGAGCGGGTGGCGTTGGTGCCTCGCCGCGGCCGCCATGGCCATCGCGGAGCAGAAAAGGATATGCTGCTGCTGCTGCGGCTTCCGTTTTTATTTGGTTCTTTTTTTCTTTTTCTCGCGACGTTTTCGCGGGAGAAAAAGAAAGAAAAGAGGGAAAAATAACTTCCTCTTTTCGTTGATCTTTTTTTTAACACGTTGATCGTTCATTTTATTTAAAAAGATAAGTAATTATTAATTCTTTTCTATTATTTGATTGTATACATATAGTTTTATATATCTCACAAAATATTTTCAATAAGACGAACGATCAAACATGTGTTAAAAAATCAATCGCGTCAAATATTTAGGGTGTGTTTAGTTTACATTAAAATTAAAAGTTTAATTGAAATTAGAACGATGCAACGAAAAAGTTGAAAGTTTGTGTGTGTAGGAAAGTTTTCATGTGATGGAAAAGTTTAAAGTTTAAAGAAAAATTTTGGAATTAAACTCGGCCTTAGAAACGGAGGAAGTATGAAATTGGAGGGAAGGCGCCGACCTGGGATGCGTGTCTGACTGCGCATCAGGCACACACACGCGCTCACCGTCCAAGCACGTTCGGAGACCATTTCCAACACATGCATACACGCACGCACGCTGTCACACACGTTTACCCCGATTAATTTTGGACTTCCTTTGAAAACTGAAAATGACACTGGGGTTCACAATAATATACAGCTAATAGTTTTTAAAATTGACTTCGTTCAGATGGTCAATTAAAAAAGGATTTATACAAAAATAGTTCCTTTTTATCCATGTAAATAATAGAGCTAGTAGTATCCTAGAGTCCACTTGAAATCTTATATTTGTACTAATGGATTATTTCACTATCGATTTTTATTAGAAAAAAGAAATTTAGGTTACTGTGCAACATTTGTGTTACACGATTTGGACATAAACCTCCCTGCGACCAAACTGTTGGTTCTGGCTAGCACTTTTCACGCTTCCTTTTTCAACACAACTTAAAAGGGCTACCGCCAAATAGGGAAATATAACAAGATTCATTCATTTTCACCACCTGCACAGAAAATGCAAACGACAATGTCACATATCGACTTCAGATTCGTTTGCTCCACCAAAAGATGTGCTAGATTGCGACGTTTATCGTCTATACCACAATTCGTAAATCGTAAGCATACGTACGTATTCACGGCTTCATCGAGACTCCTCTTCAGAGTTCAGAGAACGCCGACCTGACGAGAAACAGCAACAAAACGCAATACGCATCTCAGTGCCACCTGCATGCCAAGAGAGCACAAAGGCGGTGGTGAGTGGTCACTACATGACTACTGATTAGAAGGTTTAGAGGGAAAAAAAAAGAAGAAAACGAATCACAAATGAAATATGAAGTGAAACTTTTTATCCATCAATGGATTCAGCAATTCAGCTGATGCATCCTCTCTTCTTTTTTTTTAGTTTTCTCGTTTTTTGTTTCCCCCACTCCAACTACATTTGGTACATGATGTATAGCTTTCTCAATGGCCTCTGTGCCAATCACAAGGCCCAAAGTAAACGAATCACAAAGCTTCCCATCAAAAAGAAAAAAAAAAGGGAAAAAAAAGCCCGGAGAACCACCTCAAGAATCAGCTAATATACAATGGTGACCCTCATCATCTCCTCCAATGTTGATCATAAGAATTTCTACCATCTGTCGGATTATAACGTTCTTGCTTTCCATGATGATGACTCCATTGCCTCGATGCCTCAGGGTTTTGACTCTGATGACCTGAATTCCAGGGTCTTGAAGGCTCAGGGTTGTAGCTTGGTTGTGCATGTGCTGATGAACTCCACTGCCTTGAAGGCTCAGCTGGGTTGCTGTAGCTCTGCTGCCCGGAGCTCCACTGCCTGGAAGGCTCAGCAGTGACAGTGTTGTAGCTTTGTTGCCCAGAACTCCACTGCCTAGAAGAAGGCTCAGGATTGTAGCTCTGCTGCCCGTAGTTCCACTGCCTTGAGGGCTCGGGAACATAGCCTTGTGAGCTACTACCATACACAGCACCAGCACCAAGCTCAGGAGACCGCGAGTTCCGCCGTAGGGCGTCTCGCGCCGTTGTCGTTTGGTACTCCGCTGCGTGAGTGTAGCCATTTCGGTCCAGTCCCTGCCCTGGGTGAAGGGAGTGGGACGAGACTGGAGCTGAACCATAAGAATTGTATGTAGTAGCTTGTGTGCTGTGGTTACTGTAAGCATTCTGGTTAGGATACGTCACATGGTTTGAATTTGATGGGGCAGCGTTAAAGGAATTAGTAGTGCGTGCAGGTGCAGCCCATCGATCAGGTGTAGCATTTCGCCCAGTGGCGGCAATGGTAGCAACACTAGATTGCCAGGTGTATGTGTAAGAGGCATGTGATTCAGCCACCGAAGAATGTGATACAGCAGGGTGTGAGATGCTCTGAACCTCATGGGCTAGTTTGTTCACCGCTGGCTGATGATGGACCGCCACTGCAACAGGATCAGACGTTAAAGCATATGATTGAGTGTGCTGGTGTACCGTGGCTCTGCTCAGAAGATTATTCATAGGAGCAACATGTTGAGTTGACGGATTTACGGAGATCATCGACTGGGGGAGAGATGTCATATTAGTTCGAGTCTGTGCCGGCAAAGCAGAAGCTGAAGCATAAGGTTGTGAAGGCAACGAACTGACAACATTTGAGAAACTTTGCTGCACGCTGCTTGCAACAGGAGGTGCATTTGCTCTGTTTGGCAAATGGGCGTGCTGCAAGTTTTGGGTCCTCACTTGTGATGGGAACTCTGAACTCCAGCCATCCTGCCAAACAAGATAGTAATATTTACAACAGATGAAGGATTTAACTTTGGAAAATTAGAAGTGAAGAGTTAAGCAGGCAAACCCTGGCTATCAGGTCTTTTGGAGGAGTTGGCGATGGAAGCGAAGCAGGGATAGCTTCAGGACCAGATTCGGGCTCATTTTGGACCCCAGAATTGTTGGCCAGGCTATTTACCAGCTCTGATAGTCCAAGGCCAGTCTGCTTCAACATGTCCAGAAGTGCAACGGTCTGCTCACTTGGCAGGGTCCCACCCTGATTAGAAGTTAGAGCAAAGACAAGTTGTGGATTCTTGAGCAGCACCGCAAGCAGCTCAAGATCTGGTTCAGAAGCTGCACCGTTCGCACCAGCAGCAACTGCTGGAGATACTGATGAGGTTGATCCTATTTGCTTGTCCACAACAGGAACCACAATGTTTGGAGGGGCTGTGCTCACGCTATCCGTTTCCATAGCGTCAGCATCTGGCGGCTGCTCAATTGGAATTTCCGGTGTAAGGCTGTCATCAAAGTCCATTTCCACATCCCATGGGCCCTTTGGATTCAACGGTATGTCCTTTAGACTAGCATAAAAGGTTTCCTTCTCACGCCTGTTTCTCTGGGTTTGGACCTCAAATTCTTTGCTGTTCTCTCCAGCACCTAAACTCCAAGCAGGGTCTATCCAAACCTCTGCAACATGAAATAACAAAATTTCAAATAATGGACAAATAAAGCCCCGATTCTAAAAAAAATGAATAAATAAACTGATAGTGCATATGTCACACTTAAGGAAGGAACATGAGGCTAACTCCAGGGGAAAAAAATAAAGTTCTGCAACATGAGGCTATGAACTAATAATGCAAGCTCAAGCTTTCACTGGAACTCTAAGAAAACATAGATGGTGAAGTGAACTAAAACTTTTCAAGATCGGCAACGGGTGACACACGACTGTTGGATGTTCGCAGAGTTCCCTGTATTTAAGCGAAGTTCTTAAGATAGCTAGATCAGATGTTCACTGACAACTGCTGACACCATAGAGATTGGAAGTATCTCTGGATATCTTTTCCCAGTCAACATACCATATGCAGATATCACATTTGGATTTGTAGAGAATTAATAAAGGAAAATAAGTCTCACACAGACCAGCTGATTTGTCATTGTTTTATCGATATTGCTACAGAAAGTATCAAATAACCTGTAATAAGTGATTTTTATCACATGAATGTATGGAACTCAAATTACATGAAGTATAAAATGTAACGTCATGCATGTTAGTGTTTATTGAGATCCATAAGCACAGAAATTATTTGGTCCAAGTATTTAACCAATGTGGATTTACTTGCAAGCCTTCCTACAAAAAGAGGAACTGTTGCAATGAACTGCCTGAAATTATGGTAATAGCTGCCCCATGTTTGTTTATGGGGAATGACTGGTAACTTCTCAATTCTCATATCACTACAGAAAATTGCCAGCCCCTGCTCTTCCAACAATTTGATAGCAGGATGCTTGTTCCAAGCTGAATCGGTTAATTGTAAACCAACTGCTAAATCAAGTAGTAACAGTTATCTCTGTCAGAAATCATCCACTTGATCACCTGCCCTTTAGGCTCTCACACATGCATCAAATTCATGACAACGAATTAGATATGTTGTTTAGTGTTAAGACTGCATTGTACAACTGGTGACATGAGGACAAACAAAACAGAGCTCATGACCTGGTTCTATAACACGGTATGTCTCTCGAGTTGCGGTTTCTCCACTTCAGATTGAACCTGATCCATACTATATACTGATTTTGGATAATCTCATAATCTAAACTATACAGATTTCAGAGGCTTGTGTTGGTACAAATAAAAGACAACACGTTTCAAGTTCTTAAGATATGAACCATTACATCTATTATACAACTTCTATTAAAAGATGGACACATGAAGAAGCAGAGAAGAAAAAGGGTATACCTGGTGGTATCTGCCAAATAACTCTCTTGGAATCCAATTTCTCTATAAAGTTTTCTTTGGCTGTTACGTTCAGCTTCAAGCTAACTGCAATTTCTGGCTTATCAGGTGGAGATAGTGTACTTTGTTTAGAAGTTGATGGGCTAGGGTCAACAGGTTGTTTAATGATTGAAGTAAGAGGGGTTCTGGGCACAAGCGGTACATTTGAATCAACTAAGCCAGACGGTTTTTGAATTTCCATCATATGAGGTTTTTCAGTCACTTTGCTTGTGTCAACCTTGCCATATTTCTCCTGCATGAACATGGCACGCATCTTTGCTTTTTGGATATCATCTGCAGATAACGGTCTACTATTGTTCGTAGATGTGCTTCTGACAGGGTTAACATTCTTGCCAGCAGCTTTCCGATTTGGATGTTCTACAAGTAGAACTTTCCTTTTCTCTTTGGATTCTGAAGGGATTAGCTAAGGAGATTCACAAGCAGTTGAATTAACAATTGAAAACAACAAATTGAAGATGGCAGGTATTGAACTCCTCACATGCACATTGTTCACTAATATTCATCGAACATGCAATAAATGCAGGTTAAAACAACAAATAAAAGCACCAAATAGTTTAAAGGAGCATGTAGCCTGACTAAACTCAATAGAGAGATAAAGAAGCCATTAGTAACACCCATGTCAACAAGGCATAGAACATTTGGGCAAAAAATGAAAAAAAAAGCAAGTTGCATAAGGAGCCCCTTTCTATGATTGATGTAAAATAATGAAACCTACCAATAAATGTTACCCAAATGGTAGTACAGAACAATAAACTGTCAGTATTTTCTAGGGAGAAGGCTTATAGATATATATATGATAGGAAATTTGGAATACAAACACTTTAATAGCCTTATGCAGATGGGAAAATGTGGTCAAATGTTCCAAGAGAAGAGAAGCAAAATTTAGTAGTGGCAGGCTTAAATAAAATGAAAGGATACTTGTCTGCAGAGAACTCTTTTTATTTGATTCGTCCGCAGAAGCAGTGAGCAGCAATGGCGTTTTTCTGGGCTCAGGCATTCTGCAAAGTGACACATAAACCAAATCAAGTGAATTGTATAGCAGACGAAAATAGAGATTAAGTAGATCACTTAATATTAATAAACTTTAAATTTATTCAATGCATGAAACATAACGAAAATCACCTGCTCTCACTTGCATCATCAGTCAAGGCAAGGATGTCCTCCTGATAAGGGCAAAACAATTAAACTTGTTATTTTGCTAAGCATTTTAATACTCTGATATATATTGCTAATTTGACAATGGATACTTGATATTGTATTCTCCCTCAGATACTTACAGTAATATCAACTTCAGATTTCCAAGACTCATCACGGAGAATTTCACTTATCCTGAAAATAGAAAATAAATTAACTATAAGTAAAATCCAGCAGAGAAAAGGCAGTAAAAATAATAGGATAATAGGATAATAACAGCGCTGCAAAAGAGGAATCCACCTTTGTTTACAGATTAAGTCCTTCTGAGATTTCTTCAATGCCTGACTTCTTACAAGCACTTTGCTCAACCTGGAGAGGAGGTTCCTCGCCTTGCTTGATATGTCTGATCTTCAAATCAGATAAATTCTAGTAAGCAGCCCAAAGAAACTAAGAGAATCTATTAATGTTCAACTTTGCAGAACATAACGGTGTCCAAAAACCACATGCTGACTTACAATTTCTCCCAAAAAATAAGCATAAATTGTTTTTTGAAAAAAAAATGTCTTTTTTTTGAGTTTTTATGGCCTTCGGATCAAATCCAGCCTAAAAAATTGAACTTTTGAGAGTTGATTATGGGATTATTTTTTTTCATCATAGTCTATTTTCCAGCTTTGGCTTTTAAACGCTAATAACACAAAAATTTTATCCATAAATTATCTTTGGTTGGTTTTCATTTTTCCACGGCTTATCAGCTATAGCTCAAACAATCATAGCAGAATGTTCACAACCATAATTTCGATTTTGTAAGTAGGAACATCATTAAAAAAATTATTCACTAGCATCGCTATCCTTCTTTGCTAGAATTCCAAGTTTATAATAATCCAAGGTACTTCTCATGGCAATTATATTATCATCCAAAATATATGTGCAAGATAATTAAAGACTTTCGGCAATTTCTACACACCTTGTGTCCTATAAAACCGCAACCTGTTAATAGTTTGCAATACAGTTGACATATGAGCTGGCAGAGCTTTATGTAATGGGAGATGAAGAAGCACCTACATCAATTAGACCATAAGTAAAAAAAAGCTTGACACAGATGTGACAATGTACAGTTACAGAAAAATAAGAACCTTGAAAACAACAAGAATAACTGTTGTTTGCTCCTCAGTAACTGCTTGGCCCAACCACGTCGATACAATGGCCAAACCACCCATTGTTAAGAACCTGCAAAGTTATTAGAAAAGTAAATTAGGGACCAATAAAATCATCTAATGCTCTGTATGTAATATAAGGTCGGGATCTTACCAACTAAGAACAGTTACATTGTTTATTTGTAGAATTGATTCCATCAATTTGACCTGTCCAGAGAATGTATTCTCCTTCCGCATTAGAACAAAGATACTTTCCAAAAACTTCTTATCTTCTGACTCAACTCCAGCAACTTCCTCTTGCTTAGTTTCCTTTTGAATGGGATCGGGATTAGTCTTAGCCTCGGTGGGTTGCATTACACCTATTGGGGCAACAGGGATTGCACAGCTCTGCGGGACCACCGGCAATTGTAAAGAGATTTGAGGAACCACCAGATGCGGCAAAGAAATTTGTTGCGCCTCCAATGGTTCTAATGTTCTCAGAGGCTCAATAACTTGAGCATGTACCTCAATGTCAACAGGTGTCTGCTCAGTGCTTATGGAGCATACATTGTCAGGAGCCTTGGATGACTCTATTCTCAGGGCTTTCTCACGTGATAAGCGAACAAATTTTCTTACTCGCGTACGTTGACTTGCAAAGAACTCCCTCACCTAGGAGCCATTGAGTTGCAGGTCATCAATATAAAAAGAATTACATAGAAATAAAATCAGAATAATATTATTAATTTTAAATAGAAGGCAACACGCCAACACATTGAGGCTAATAAAATAATATGAAAACTAACTTAGAAAAGATAAAGGAAAAAGTAATAGACCACCAACTATAAGAAAAGGGAAAGGACAATATTCTGTTAAAGCTTGAAATCAGTTATATGTTTTCTGTTCAGCTGTATATGATTATTTTAACTGTTTAAGGATGGATTTCTTCAACGAACCATAAAAAGCAAGTGATAAGACCACATAAATAGGCATACATCAAGGTAAAAAGCATAGCACATGCGAGATAAGTAGCTGACCTGTGTAACAGTAACCCCAAAAGATGCGCTAATTTCCCGAGTTTCTTTTTTTCCAATAGTATCCTTCATAGCAAAAAGTGACTGCATGGACTTGACAGCCTTTGGATTTAACAAATCCCTTGGCTTTTTACCTACAAAATTTTAAATGCTATAAAAAACTCAGCAGGATTAAAGCAATGTGTGGAGTAAATAATTATCTTAAGTCAGCTTAAACAGTGCAGGATCACGCATCAAGCTTTTTCTTTTTTCAACAATGGCGTGCCTAATAGCAATTAAGCTTTAACTCTATCAAATGTATACATTATTATACAAGTTTACGGTGCCCATATTAGTTTATCATGCTATAATTCAATTGATACAGGTAAACAACTCACCTATCTTGATAGACAATGCCCCAGCAGCCTGCAAGAACAAAAACGTGCAAGATAAGTTGACTGGTGAATAAAAATGTGTTTGATGGGAGCTTATTGTTTCTGTCGCTAACTTGTGACATCTCATTTTTGCCATTTTATAGGGTCCCACATGCAAGAGAGTTTAGCGGAAAAAACAGGGTGCAGGATGAGACCCATGTCACAGGTTAATGGCAAATACAAAGAAAGAGACATTTTAAAGATGATCATTAGTCAGCAGCAAAAACAGGATGCAAGATGAGATGCACGTCACTACTTAATGGCAAAAGCAAAACCAAACCAAAACATTTCGAAAATAGTAATTGGGGCTCATGAAGTTGCAGCATACATTTAAGGCAAATAGAAAGTCACCCCTTCAGATACCATTACTCATGCCAGTCAAGTAATAACTTTGTGATATCATTTACAGACAATAAGAAAACGGATTCACAATGCTACACTAAAACTAACATGAATATCATTTATGTGGAGAAAAGGATAGTGACTCTTCTTGGTCCCTACAAATGCGTTGCTTCATTTTCAACTCTCTCAGGTGCAATTTTGCCAGTGTTTCTTATGACGACATATAACCAGAATCATGACCATGTATGGTTAGTGAAGTATGAGGACCTAAATATTAGAAATAAACATATCTGGAATTTCGGGTTTTAGAGTAGTAACCCATTACACAAGCCCGAATTTAAAAAATCGGACTTAAAAATGTGAATTTTCATCATGGAGCATCATAGCCACTACCAAGTGAACAAACAAACGCCACGACGTAAAAATAAATAAGTTGGAACTGATGACATGAACAAAACATCAGGATAGTATGAGCATCAAAACCTAAGCTCAGCAACCAATGGATGAGTCCCCGGAAACACTCCATGTGCTACTTCATCAAGCCTAAAATCTATCCATTACAAAGACAAAAAGGCATACGCTAACACATCGAGCAAACGAGTACTAGAAGCAGAGATTAGAAAGAAAAAAAAAACAGATCAGAGACAGGAGCTCCTGACCATCTCCTGGGCGAGGGGGTTGACGCCGGTGAGGCGGCACTGCGCGACGACGAGGAGCTGGAGCTGGTCCACCTGCGCGTGCAGCAGTTCCTGCTGCGCCGCCACCATGGCCGGGATCGAGTCCCCGTGGGCCCCGCCGCCCGACTCGACCAGGGCCCCGGCCTCGGGCTTGAAGGGGACGAGCTCCATGGCCCCCGCGGGCGGCTGGGCATCAGGCAGCCGCCTCCGCCTCCGACTCCGCCTCCGCCGCCGCCGTGGTTGGGGGAGTCAGCGGCGGGATTAGGGTTTGCAGGTTGGGGACGGGGACCGAGCGAGATGGAGAGGGATGGATGAAGTGGGAGAGTTTTTTTTTTTCCTTTTTTCAGTTTTGGTACTCGGGCCGGGGGCGGGTCGGCGGCCTCGAGGGCATTGCAGTCGCCTTGGACTGACTAGTGGGGCCCAGGCGTCAGTGTGAGCTGTAATCTCTTCCACACAACACAAGTGCAAGCAAACGACTCGTGTTGCTATGGCGGCAGCGGCAGCTGTGGTAGTGTGGTGGAGGAATTTTTTTTATATAGCAAAAATTCGCTTGGGTTAAAATACAAAATAGTCAGAATTACATATAAATATAAACTAGGGAAAATATATGTGTTGCAATAGATGAAGTTACGTGGTCTAGCTTGCATGACATCTACCTTGATTTCCATAACAGCAAGGCTAATGCCTTCCATAAAAAAAGAAAAAAAAAACATATCATGGCTTTTGATGTGAGATTTATGTATATACTTATTCTCTTTCAGCTGCCTAACGTGATTACGTGATTATTATCGGTGTGATGTACACGCACTACTCACAATGAACGTCTAGATGGTTATGATCGATCCATCAGATGTTATGTATTAAGATGTTTCACATCATATACTAGATATTTTTAATGTTTAGCCGCTACGAAATTTCTGTACTCCAGTTGTTAAGGCGAATCGCTTTTATGTGAAAGTGCAATGTTCGTTATGCGGCGAAGGGATAACCCGATACTATTTAGATTCCTCCCGGTACAGGCATACAGATTCTCTTCCATTCACAACTCGGCCGGTATCAATTTGGCAGCAGCTTACCATGTAGAATGGTCTGAAAAGCGCATGGTCTGGCATTCATTGATTCATAGCTGGAAAAAGCTTAAAGCCACTATATTCTGCAGCATTTGCAATCGACCACATCATGAATATGTCACCAACATATGTTCAGAGTAAAGAAGCAGGAAATGCGACTCATCACGAAGCAAATAACGACTTTCAGTCCCAGTCTCCCAGAGTTACAGTTTGCATGAGCCATAAAGGCAGATAAGCTACGAATCATGTAACAGTTCACATTAACTGCATTATGTGAGGGACATATAGGAGTGAGATAATATCATCTTAACAAAAATGCCTGCCGCTCCCCGGCCTTCATCAAGCGTCACAAGCTCTACACTTTACTTAGTTTTACTCAGCCTCACTGTTACATCTCAACGAATGCAACAACACAGGTCAATGGGGCAAAAAGGCAGAGAAATGACAAGAGTAGCTAATTCTATGCAAGGCTTTCCAAGTATCAGCTCTCAAGGGATTGTATGCACTTTTTAACTTTCGACCTTGCGGTCACAAAACAATTAAGAGTGGACACTGTTCTCTCATCATTGTATGTTGTATCTCTCAATGGCTCCTTCATCCAAGAACTCACTCGACTCCAGCTTTGCTCCCTATCCTGCAAAACAATTTCAGATTCAGTGATTTGATGTCATACAATAATGCACTTATGCACACACTGACACGCAAGAGAACTATGTAGCATGTTCAGTAAAAAAAAGCAACAGGTAGGTCTGGCTGAGCACGTAAGCAGATATCTAGCAAGCCAAATGCTTAAATCACCAATCTGACTGCTTAGTTCTGGTAATGTTAAGTGATGTCCAAAACCCATGAGAGGAGCTTACAAGCATTACTCATCCAGCTGGTTTTGTAGGCTCCTCAAATCTTGTATAGACTGCAAGATCTAAAGGAACTGCAGCCTCTTCCAGAAATGGATCAATTAAACTAATTCAAGTGTGCAACAGCAGGGCAAAATAATAAGGACAATACAACACAAAACGGGGAGGAAAATGAATAACACTGCATGGCGATTTGTCACATCAGTATTGACTCTAACCAGTCTGAGATGTATTCATATGCCACAAATGTCACGGCACCAGCAGGAGCCGATTTCACCAAAGATGGAAAAAGTCCTTTATAAAGGCCTCCAAACCCCTCCTTCGCAACAATCTCTTTTAGGGCATGGTACATGCCCTTGTATGTGCTGCTCTCAATTCGGGCGCCATATCTTGGATGTCGTTTTAATCCTTCAATCTGCAGTATGATGGAACAAATATCAGTGCTCCATAACTTCAAATTATTTCTTGAGATAAATACAGCTAGATATAATAAGAAAATGTAGGAAGCGAAGTCTGCAACACGAAGCATGAAGTAGGTGAAGCAGCCCAAATGTATGAAGCTTCAGGACAATGGAAAGGAGGTGATTCATAGCTACCAGACCAATGACCTATTCTGGTGCATAGTTACCAGAATGGTACTCTTAGTTGACCTGGTCAAGCATGATGTATGATACTCCAGACCTGTGGAGATCATACACTGCAGCTGCTGACAACCTACTACACCACACTAACTATATCTCATTGCAACCCAGTATCAGATTTCCTGTTGGATGTGATTTTACAAACTTCTAAATTGTAAATGTAATGAATACTTCATTATCATAATGCAACTCAATCAAGAGTATTCTTCACAAAAATTTAACATGATTCATGTCTGAGAACTGTCAAAATAAGCCTTTTTCAAGACAAAACAAATGGCATTTACCTGAAATCTTTTCTTTACAACATCAAGTGGGTGACAAGCAGCTTTTGAAAATGTTCCGGCTGCAAATCCACAAAGAAATAACTGGAAGCTTGATACTGAATCATCCTCACTTCCTGAGTTAAGATGTGAATATCGGTACCTATTCCATGTCTACATTGAAAAAAAAAATAAAGTCAGATGGTTCAAGCATTAACAGCATTCACGGAATCCCACAGCAATAAAAAGTTTCTAAGTGTCAAAGATAATTTTTTTCTTATCAAGCATTAAGATTGTTCCACATAACTAGTAATTACAGATTGCTTATTTAAGCGTCGTTAGATTTTTAGGTCTTCACTTGTTTGAAAGATATATAGATTCACTACCTTTCCTTAATCTCAATACTTCAGTGTCATCATTCTCAAGAAAAGTGTAAATATGATCAGACTTGGAGACAAATAAAGTTGAGGCTAAGCTACAATATCTAAAATGGCATAAATCACCTCAAAATAGTCTAATTAAGCACATGCCAAAAAAGAGATATTAGTATTGTTACCATCATCGACCGTTTGAAAGTATCATATGAACCAAACTGTAAGCCAGCATATGGTATGATTTCAACAAGAGTTGGAGTTAGACCGGCGTAAAGTCCTCGGAAACCGCGGGTTTTCATTATATCAAGAAATGCAGACCTCATGTCAGGGTAAACCTACAGATAAACATAACTGCATGTGAATACAATTTTGTGCCATGATATTCCAGTACTCTATATGCTGAATAAATACATGATAGTGGAAGTTCAGCACAAAATAATCATTTGCATAATAAAATCCAATAATAAAAAAGGAAAAATTCATGTTTTTCAAACAACAATATGAATCAGTGTTGTTTTAAGTTCTGCAAAGAAAACTAGATTTCCAGCCAAAAAGACCTCAACCTTAAACTGCTCCTATGTAGTGTGGTGTGCAATGTTGACAAAACTACACGAATCAGGGAATGAAGAGAAACGATTGAGAAAACAAAAAAGGTGCCAGGAAGTCCTTTGCATACTATGTTATGTATGTATACTGAAGATGACGATTCAGTCATTATGAACAAGTATCACATCCATGCTATTAGGAGCTAATAAAGTGAGAATATATGGCCAGAGATCATGTTAATACCTCAATGAAACAAAAAAAAAAGGTGTCTACAACCGCAGAGTACATATTTACCTTCGGTTCACCCTGTGATGCAAGAATTGTTCTGAGAAGGTCAAATGGATATGATCCTACTGTTGCTGCACATCCTGCTATAGCCCCACTTACATACGATAGGTAAGGACTCAAGTGCAAATGATCCTCTGGGCAAATAACACAGATCAGGTAAGGACTATAGAGATAATACAAAGCTCAAAGTTCTGGGCAAACCTCATAACTTTTGTACACACTACAAATTAAGGTTTGAGGAGTGACCACTGTAATTCATACTTCAGTCTAGAACAATGGACCAAGTTGGAACAGATACCATAAAGAGAAAATGTACCTGTTTTGGATGAACCAGAAGCAAATGTTTTTAGCTTGTGTAGAACAGTGAATTGTATAGCTGTATATGGCATATACATTAATAGGGCTGGAACATTTCCTCTCCAAAATCCCTGAAAGATCAGAATTTTGCATGGTGACGACTTTTCTTAATGAATAATTCTTTTTGTTTAAGATATGACATTTAAAACAAACAGAAAATAAGAACAAATCACACATAGATTAACAAAGTATACAGATCTAGGGCAAAAAATAAAGGCAACACACACTGTGATTCCCAATACATTGCAGGAAAAAATGTATTTCAAAACCAGCAGCCAATATCACCTAACAAGTAAACTTCAAGCCTCTATTTCAGCCATAAAAACACATGTGGTACTTTTTTGGAGAATAGTGTCAGAGTAGTATATCTTGCAGCTTGGTGCCTTCCATTTTCATTTGAACTGAACCAGGAGTAGATCAAATTAATGGGTTTTGTTTTAATGCATCACCATAAGTTGTATGACAGGAAGAGACAGTGCGACGTGTGGCTGAGTAGCCTTTGATACATGCTAGATGTCACCAAATCAATGTTACTCAATAAAGTTAGCAGAATTAGCAGCAGAAGTGAAATCCATAAGCCCGCCCTGCTTTTGCATTTGGTCCATGTTCAGCATAATAAAATGATATTAAAACTGATATTTAGATGAGTGATCCCACTCAGGCATGCAAGTTAATAAGCAGCAGCACATGCATATGTCACTAGTAAACAGCACATGAACAGAGAAATGTTCAAAGAAAAGGAGATACCGGCAAACCTTCCTCTCGGAGAATATCTTTACTTGCTTGCAAAAGCCCAGTGTACTTGGAAGGTCCATAGACATCCCTTCGAAGTACACCCCACGAGGTTGTGGGCTCCAATTGAACCTGTGGAAAATCACAAGAAATCATCTGAATATCCAAAATATGCATATTTCAAGCCAATGCAATCTGTAGAAAAATGTCACGGGTTGATACAGTAAGGTTGCAACCAATGCAGTTAACTCTACTGTATAGCTTTAAGTGCAAAGGCCATCAATCCTGTTGGAAAGCGCATGTGGTACAAACTCCCTTGACACATAGCCAGTGCAATCCTTAAGGTCCCTTCATGACAGCAAAGCTAAAGCTACCATATTTACTGGCTTAAAAGGTGTATACAGCCATCCAATTGTCAACAAGTCATTAGAAGTGGTATTCCTTGTTATCATCAAACTGAATAGATGGCCAAGCTTCCAACAATGTAGCTGGAGCTAACATAACAAAAATAACTTCAGAAGAACAAATATTCTGTGTTACTGGACATAAATAACTCCGAACACACTGCTTAGTTGACCAATAAAAACGGCTATAATACATCCACATCGTAACGAAAATTTAAGTACATTTCCGAGACCAAACCATTGGGATTAAGACATGTGGAGCTCATCCCCAAATTCATTGACCAAATAGCTCCCCGGCGTTGAAGCCACAAATTCACACAGATAAAGGCGACCGCGGGTACTCCTCAACCTCAATTTCATGGACATATGCAATGCAGGGGCAAAACGACGGATGCAGCCGACGTCTAGTACACACAGCATACAGGTCCCCCCACAAAACAAAGCACCAGCCTCAAAAACTTCTCCCAGACAACCCCAATCAACCGATCTTACCAATTCTAGCTACAAAACACCATAGAACAGCGCGAGCGCTCCCCGCGGGAGCTAGCCGGGTAGGGAAATGCAACCGCGAGCGGCGGAATTTTGTGGGGGGGAGGACCTGGAAGCGGATTTTGATGACGTCGAGGGGGGAGGTGACGGTGCGGGAGATGCCGCCGGAGATGGCCCCCGCGAGCGCGTCCACCAGCGCCCTCCGCATCTGCGACGGCTCCTCCTCGGAGCCCATCGGCCTCCTCCTCGTCGGCGGCGGCGGCGGCGGAGGCGGCGAGAAGGGGCGAGAGGAGGTGGGCGGTTTTGGCCTTTTGGGAAGGAGGAGGCGGTTTGGCTCTTGGCGTTGCGGCGGGGTCTCCGCTTTGTAATGGAGAAAGCGGATTTGCTTGCCTTGTGACGAGGCGAACACTTCCTTTTTTTTACGTGGCGCCATTTGGGCCTTGACATTTTCGAGAGATTCTGCATGTGGTACAATTTTTTTCCATAAATTTTCTTCAAGTTTTGACCCTTTTTAAAATTTTTAGTACTCTCATTGAAAAATGAATTTGAAAAGGTGGTATGGTTGAGCGAGCCGTCGTTAATGGCGTCTCCTAATCTACTCTGTTTCGAACGTTGGATGCCACCTAAAACGCGCCACATGAAGCTTCCTGCTGCTAAACGACCCGGTAATCTGCCATTTACAGAGCAGATTAGGCCACCCACGCGGCACGCACGTTGCAAGTTGCAAGTTGCAACACGCGGAGGCGACGAATTGGGCTTAACTAGGCAGCCCATTGTTAAGTGTGGCCCGGTTAACTGAGTTCAGATGGGGCATGTGTTCGCCTGCGACCCAATTTACCGCTGTACAATCTACCGTGCTAGTAGAGTGGCTTCCCAACTTACCTCCCTCGTTTTACCAGCGCACGATTTTTAAACTGTTAGATGATATGTTTTTTGAAAAAACTTATCTACGAAAGTTGCTTAAAAATATCATATTAATCAAATTTAAAAAATAACTTGTTCCATTTTACGTGTGTGGAGTATTAGTTACCACCCCAGGGAGTTGAACACAACATTAGGGTATGTTTGGAAGGTTTTAGGAGCTGCAACTTCTCGCATAATAAAAACTCCCTAAATAATCTAACTTTTTATCTACATCCTTATAAGCTAGTTATCAAATAGTTGCTTCTAACATTAAGCTTCTCCAAACAGGGCCTTGATATGTATTCTCGATAGTCAATGTTCCTACACGCTTCCCAAATTGCAAAATGGTGTGTGTTTTTTTAAAATATATATATATAGAGAAGCTGTTTTAATAGTTCATATTATCCTATTTTAAAAAAAGTCTAATACTTAATTAATTATATGCTAGTGAGTCGCTCTCTTTTACGTGCATGGAGGATTACTTACCAAACCAAACTGCCAACACAGCCTTAATGCATCATGCATGACATGCTACTAAGGGGTTGTTTGGTTCCCGGTCACACTTTATCATTGCTTGCCAATAAAAGTTGTCATACATTGCGTAAGGTGAGGCGATTAAATTGTTAGCTGCAACTTACTAAGTCTAAGGGAATCTTGCCACACTTTTTTTTTATCGTTGACATGTGGGACCTAATTTATTGGAAAGGAATCTTGCCACAACTATGGCTACAAACAAACTCCTTTCAAATTTGCGCAAAGTATGGCTTGCAACCAAACACATCCTCAGTTTTTGTGAAATCCTCCAGGCTGGCTCGTGATCATAAACTACTTGTAAACCAGTCAAGTTTTCTCAAAAAACACTATCTAAAATTTAAATCCTGACAAAATCTAGTCGAATTTCACGATGATCAATGGTTTTCGTGAAAACCGGCCGGAAGCGGTTTACGAGACATTGCTCAATAGCAAGAAACTACTCTTGATTCTCTTTCAACTACAAATGTCGTGAGTAGGATGCCATAATTGCATTGAACCATCTGCATAAGCGGGACTTCTGAAATAACCAGTTCCTATTTCCCTATCCTTTGTTGCCTTTGCTGCTTGTTAGATTTTGGATCAAGCTGTACTTCCAGAGTTCCAGGGACTTCACATTTGGTCAGCATTATTGCTCTTGGCTCTTGCATCTGCTAACCACCTATGTTCTCTCTTAATGATGAAACTCTGTTGTTCTACTGGCTGGTTCTCACTTATGGTATTTATGCTCAACTCCATAGCCCATATTGATGTCACATTTTTCAGTTTGTATTGTACATTTCCTTTGACATCTCTCATATGCTAGGCAAACAAAAAACGAGTCGCATGTGCTACATGACATTCGGCAAGAATTATTGCACTGCCATCGGCATCAAACATTGCTTCAAATATTCAGCTTTCCTGGGCGAATACTTCAATGTTCTAGAAGGGAGACCCTGAATTTTCTGCACAGTAGCTGTTTTGACGCCACCTTACTTTGACGATGTTGGTGAAGCCTGACGGGCATACAAATATACTACAATCCAATACTCCTACTGTCCTCATTATCTTAAAATAAAAAAGGCAATTGCAAATTTACCATTACTTAGAATCGTTATTGCAAGGTTACCATTAGAAAATTATAAAAATACCACTAGAATTATCATTCGAGTAGCATCTTTGCAAAATTAAAAAAATCGGTGGCAAATTTACAAATGCCCCCACAAAAAAAAAACTCCTACTGTCCTACAAACAGAGATTACAACAATATAACTTAGTGGGATCAGGGACTAAAATTTTAGTGCATGTCATATCAAATGTTTGGACACTAACTAGAAGTATTAAATGTAGACTAACGATAAAACCCATTCCATAGCCATGGACTAATTCGTGAGATAAATTTATTGAGCCTAATTAATCCATGATCAGCCTATGTGATGCTACAGTAAACATGTGCTAAATTATAGATTAATTAGATTTAAAAAATTTATCTCGCGAATTAGCTCTCATTTATACAATTAGTTTTATTATTAGTCTAAGTTTAATAATTCTAATTAGTCTTCAAACATCTAAGGGCTAAAATTTAGTCGCTATATCCAAACACCACTTTAAAATCTTCCTTATATGATCTGTTTAAAGAGTTATTTACCGCAACTGTAATTGAGATGGTTTTGAGATTTCATCAGCAAGTTCGTCGCGATGAGCAGGAAGAAGTGGAGACAAGAAACAACACTAGCTTAGCTACAGTGCGGAAAAGAAGTGGATAGGCGCATCAACGGTCCACAGGCGAGGCAGCGTCTTGCCCGCGTCGCCTTTTTTCCTTAGCCTGCAAGAGAAGGCGATTCGCGGCCACACGATTTGGCTGCTGATGCTGTGGTCAACGCGCGGGAAAGGGGCGCCTTCCGTGGACCGGTCGTACGCGGCGACACCCACTGACAGGTGGGCCCCACTGCGCCGAACTCTGCGGGCGCACGGTAGGCTTGGCTTCCGTCCACTGCCCCCCTATCCCGGCGCAAACACTGACGAATCGGTCCCACCGTTCGATGGGCCCCACGTGTCATACATGCCCGCCTTACTTCGCGCGTCTTACTTCCGCGTGTAACGAGATCAGCCTACCAGCATGACGCGTGTTCGCGAAGGACCTGCAACCTTACTAGACAGTGTCACTGACAATGTGGGTCCGTCGATCGCCTGGGTCCACACGTCAGCGTCTAAATCCAGAATACGCGTACGAGAAATATCCAGGTAACCTCCTCCAATTCCCCACTCCTATATAACATCGCGCCGTCTCAAAAATCCCCCAACAACGGAAGTCGTCGAATTCGGATACAAATCTGATCAGATCGATTTCGATCGAATTTCACCCAAAGTCCACACAAACTTTCGATTCGATTTCTCCGATCTCGCAGCGGTGGCGGCCATGGCGCAGAGGACGCTGGAGCTGACGCTGATCTCGGCCAAGGATCTCAAGGACGTGAACCTCCTCTCCAAGATGGAGGTCTACGCCGTCGTCTCGCTCTCCGGCGACCGCCGCTCGCGGCAGCGGATCGCCACCGACCGCGCCGGTGGCCGCAACCCGGCGTGGAACGCCGCCCCGCTCCGGTTCACCGTCCCGGCCTCCGGCGCGGGTTCCCTCCACGTCCTCCTCCGCGCCGAGCGCGCCCTCGGCGACCGCGACGTCGGCGAGGTCCACATCCCCCTCTCGGAGCTCCTCTCCGGCGCCCCCGACGGCGCCGTCCCCGCCAAGTTCGTCTCCTACCAGGTCCGCAAGATCTCCTCCGGGAAGCCACAGGGCGTCCTCAATTTCTCCTACAAGATCGGCGAGGTAACCCAATCCGGCTCCTACCCGGGTGCCTCTCCTCCGGTCGCGTACGGCCAAGCTCCACCGGCGCCAGCCTACCCGCCCTCCGCCGCCGCCTCCGCGGCCTACCCGCCCCAATCCACCTACCCACCACCGACCGCCTACCCAACGGCAGCGAAGGCCGATGGGTCAGCCGCCGCGGCCTACCCACCCCAGTCCGCCTACCCACCACCGGGCAAGGGAAACGAGCCATCGACGGCTTACCCACCTCCCGCCGGCTACCCGCCGGCGACCGGAAGTAGTAAGCCGGCGAAGGCGGGTGAGCCGGTGACGGCGTACCCAGCCGCCGCGGGGCCGAGCACCGCCGCGCCATACGGCGCGGCGCCACCGCCGCAGTACGGCTACGGGTACCCGGCCCAGCCGCCGCCGCCGCAAGCCGGCTACGGCTACCCACCCCCGCCGCCGCAAGCCGGGTACGGCGGCGGCTACGGCTACCCGCCGCAGGCTGGGTACGGCGGCTACCAGCAGCAGGCCGTGAAGCCGGCGAAGAAGAACAACTTCGGGATGGGGCTCGGAGCCGGGCTGCTCGGCGGCGCGCTCGGCGGCCTCCTCATCGGAGACGCCATCTCCGACGCGTCGGCGTATGACGCCGGCTACGACGCAGGGTTCGACGACGGCGGTGGCTTCGATTTCTAGATGACACAGATCGATGCAATGGGTGATCTTCGTATAATCTCGTATTGGTTTTTGTTTTGAATTTTGTTTACTGCCAGGACCAAATTATGGATGATGTAAATAGGAGTTTAATTGACACCATATATATGTGGTGAAGCTATGTGATGGAGTACAAATATGAGTCAACTATTGTTTTTTTGTTTTTGTTTTTTTGAATGAATTAAGCGCCTAATCGGAATCTTTCATGACCCGCGGCTCTGGTTTGATTACTTGTTCGTTCATCAACTTGATCAATTATTGCTTGTTTCAATTGAATGGTACAAGTTGCATAGGGCAATTTGAAGCGGCAATAATGATTTGGTGGTTCAGTCTTTTTAGAGGACTGACATTGATGCATGCTGTGCTTTTCAAGTTGAATTTTAATTTAGGATTGGAAAATTGTGATGGGCATCTTGCGCAGCTGCTTCTGAATTCTGATGGGGGGTTTTAATCCAAGTTATAACAAAAGGTGGTAGAATTACGCTGCAAAATGATGCCAAGGTCAACCTGAGTACGATCTTGTTCTTTTTCCTGAGAGTGATGGTTTTCTTATTTGTTACATCTGATTGTCTTCCTGGAGGATTGACATTGCTGAATTCCCTGCTTCAAATTGAATTTCTTATGCACCCAATTTATGATCGAGCATCTTACCCTGCTTCTGAATTCTGATGGCCAGTGCGTTAACCCTAGTTATGCTAGGGATTAACGAATCAACACAACCTAGACAAAAGAAGTGCTAGAATTACGCTCCTAAATTGGACGCCAAAGTCGAGCTTTTTTCTGAGAGCAATCAGTGAAGTTCCAGGGGTTTCTTGTGGCATCTTGAGTTTCTTATTTATCTCACAGCTCTCAAAGAACTAATCAGTATTTGAGAGCAATCAGTGAAGTTCCAGGGGTTTCTTGTGGCATCTTGAGTTTCTTATTTATCTCACAGCTCTCAAAGAACTAATCAGTATTTGAGAGCAATCAGTGAAGTTCCAGGGGTTTCTTGTGGCATCTTGAGTTTCTTATTTATCTCACAGCTCTCAAAGAACTAATCAGTATTTGACCTGAGTTTAGCATTACGGATTAGCTAACAAAGCGTGATAAACATGATTGCCACGACTGTCATGACAACCACCACCTCCATCTCTAGGTGCCATCAATTGAATTCTGCCATTACACACTTTTGCGGCTATCTTTAATAGTAATGCTGATCTAATTATTTTCTAATCTAGCGGTGTGATATAGAGTAACAAACTCCCTCCATCTCGGGGGCCATCAAAGTCAAATGATTATTTTTCTGAAATTCTTTCGATTCAATTTTGGATTCAATCATCACGCGCGACGGTTGAATTGTACCGTACCGTTGCAATTACCATTGCTAACGATGATGACATAATTATTTTCTAACCTACAACACGGTTCTTCGTAAGGATGATATAGATACGAAGACGACGAACCCACATCACCTAATGATTTGCTAATCACCAATGTCTATGCATGCATAGTACTCCATCCGATCCATTAAAAAACAAATATAAGCATGAGATGTGCCACATATAAGTACTAAGAATCCGAAAAACTTGTTCGGATTAAGTCTTTGAATGTGTTACGGCTTATATTAGGTTTATTTTTATAGTACGAAGAGAGTACATCGCAATCAGCTCTAGCTGCGTTGGGTGGATTATTTGACTTCTTTTAAAAGGGTATGAATAAATGAATTAACTTATATAGAGAGAGTTTAAAATTTTGCACTAGAAATTTATTATAGAGGTTTTTATTCTTACTAAATGCAATGTTTAAAAGCCTAAGAAATGTGCAAATCCTATGCAGCGGCGTAGCCTCACAAATCACACTAGAGAACAAGACAGTTCGGGTTTTGGTAGCTACAGCTTATTCTAGAATCTTTGGTTGCTAGAAACTCTCGCAACTAGTTCAGATTTTCACTTAGATTCTGGGAAGCTGTAATTGTAGAATAAAAAAATAAACTAAAAGCTAGAAACTAGTCTCACTGGTTGCTTATCAGAATTTTAAACTCCCCCAAACAAAACCTTCATCTATTAAGTACTCTATTCGATTCAAAAATATAAGAATCTAGTATCGGATGAGACACTTCTACTACGAATTTGAATATACAATGGCCGTGTTTAGTTCACCCCCCAACTACCCCAAACTTCCAACTTTCCATCACATCATATGACATAAAAAACTTTTCTACACACATAAACTTTCAAATTTTTTTTTCAAACTCCCAACTTTTCCCAAACTTCCAACTTTTTTCAGAAACTAAACACACCCAATATATCAAGATTCGTAGTATAAAAAAAATGTTCCACTTAATTTTAGATTCGTATATTTTTTTACGGAGGGAGTACTCCTTGTTAATTCCATCCTGCCCAACTATTCACAACGTGTGTGCGTGGCCGTAGAGCTATCGTACAAAACATACGTACTCCTACATGGGAAAAACCCGTACGCCACGAAAGAGATGCGCCGCCTGCCTTCCCCTCCACGCCAACGCCAATCCGATCCCCATCGCAACGCACGGCAACGAACAGGCCAAGCTAGCTTCGCTTCGCTTGCCGGTTCACCTCACCTCACCACCGAACCCCACTCGATGGCATTCTCGTGAATAACACCCAACTCCGGCTCCGATTCACCGACCGCATCAGCTACGTCTACCCCCACACCCGCGCGTGAGTGACCCCCCGCAACCTCCGACTCCACGAGCTCTCTCCCCCCACGCTTCCGATTCTGCCCATGGCGACGCCGCCGCACGACGCCTCGCCGGCCCCACCAAACCCTAACCCCGTCTCCGACGACCCCCCGCCGCCGCCGCCGGTGACGGAGACGAAGCCGGAGCCGGAGCCGCCTCTCCCCACCACCTCGATCGACCCCACCCCGTCTGGCGACGAGGAGAGCGGCGATGACTCCTCGTCTTCTGTCTCATCCGCCTCGTCTACTTCGCCCACGGCCGCCGCGGCTGCTGCTGCTGCGGGAGGTGGAGGTGGAGGTGGAGGCGAGAGGGCGGCTCCCCACCCGGCGGCGAAGGATCTCCTCCATATCTCCTTCAACCAGGACTACGGCTGCTTCGCGGCGGGGACCAAGTCGGGCTTCCGCATCTACAACTGCGATCCATTCCGCGAGATCTTCCGCCGGGACCTCGGGGCCGCGGGGGACAACGGCGTCGGCGGTGGAGGAGGAGGAATCGGCGTCGTGGAGATGCTGTTCCGGTGTAACATACTGGCCCTCGTCGGCGGCGGAGACGCCCCTCACTACCCGCCTAACAAGGTGATGATCTGGGACGACCACCAGAGCCGGTGTATCGGGGAGCTCTCCTTCCGCTCCCCCGTGCGCGGTGTCCGCCTCCGCCGCGATCGCATCATCGTGGTGCTAGAGAACAAAATCTTCGTCTACAATTTCGCGGACCTGAAGCTTGTTCACCAGATCGAGACGGCGCCTAACCCGAAGGGCCTCTGCGCGGTTTCGCAGCAGCCCGGATCGATTGTGCTGGTTTGCCCTGGTGCACAGAAAGGGCAGGTTAGAGTGGAGCACTATGGTGCCAGGAAGACCAAATTCATCAATGCGCATACTTCCCGTGTCGCGTGCTTTGCATTATCGCAGGATGGGAGGCTCATTGCTACTGCCAGCACCAAGGGGACACTTGTTAGAATCTACAATGCTGCCGAGGGCAATCTCCTGCAGGAAGTAAGCTCCCCAAAACATTCATTTAGATGAACTTGTATACTTTGACTGTCAATGCTAGAATTGATTAACGCACTATAATTTAGGCTGAATGCATATAAAACACATTGCTGTTAAGCAACATTAGTATACTATAACCTTTCTAAGTTGTTATGTGTGACATTACTCTAGTTCATGAAAAGCTTCATATTTTGTACAAGACTGCCCATGGTGAATAATTGGTTGAAGCATTATAAAGCCGATGGCGGATGTTTTTTTGCTTTAACATATATCAGCAGCAATTTTTGCTGTGTTTATGCTGCTGCATATCATACTGCAATTTTTCAAGCTCTTTAAATGAAATGACAGTGAATACCTACTGATTGCTTCAATTTACAAATCAGGAAATTTTTCTAGCCATTGTTCTAATTATTACAGTTCTAGATATACTAGAGTTGAATGAATAACCCAACCCAAGCTTTGTGATGCCCTATCCTGTTTCCCTTCTTCCATTTGAAACTTATGGCACATCCTGTCTCCCTTTTTCCACCTGAAACTTACAGCTTAGAAGGGTAAGGATTTATAACTGGATGCGTGCTGAATGAGTCATATGACATGTCGCTTTCCAACTGCGCTCCCTTCTTTTGGAAAAATAACATACTACCTCTGGCCATCGTTATTTGACACCGTGTCAGTGACCGGAGGGAGTACTTCATTTCACTTCGCAAGTCTGTAGGACTCGAGGTGCCAAACATTGGTAGTTGGACCAAACAATAGTAGGCCTTTTGTTTCTCAGATGTTTTAGTAGTTTTGGGTGCTGCTTGTCATAGTTCTTGAGGAAATATGGTCCTTTCAAGTATCAATAAAGTGCATAACCTTTAGCTGATGATATGGTCTGAACCATTTCCTCAGTAAAATAGATATATGCTGTATATCAACGTTGGGGTTTTGGAGTCAAGATGGCTATTTATTGATATGGTGGATTCTACAAAGTAGTAAGATCACATGGAAATGTAATGCTAGAATCATCTGGAGTGTTCTGTTATCCTCCTCTGCTCTTAAATCAAGACGTGTAGCCAGTAACTTTCTTACATGTACCATTTGCTTTTCCTTTTTTTGGATGAAGATTCCAAAAAAGATGTTAGATTGAATGTTCTTGGGTGTATCCGAAAAAGATGTTAGATTGGTTGGAATGTGTTCTAGTTACCATTGAATGACTTAGTACCCTGTAACATGCGGCTCTTTGTTTTTAGATCAGATAAGGACCATGTCAGTCATAAATACAGAGCTAACACAGTTAACCAGATTAGGGCGGAAACAGAGATGATATATGTAATGTAGTGTACGAATAACATAGCTCAACCAGTCAACATGGCCGGGATGCAGTAACAGAAGTTTTTACTAGCTATGATAAATTTAAACCTTCAAAATACACATTGAAAGGCACATCTCACCAGGCTCATCAAACTAGATACAGTATTGTTTAATTTTGAGGGCGTCTAGAGCGATGTTAAGAAACAAAGATGTATGAATATGCTTATATCTAAACACCACATAGCTCAGAACATGTCATTCCACCAGACAGGTATATCTAAATCCAGTAAAAAGTATCTGGAATACACAAGGGCAGATTCCTGAATCAAATACTTGATCCCGTCCACATTCATATATATGTTAATGAATCTAGATATATATGTGTGTCTAGATTCATTAACATATATATGAATGTGGGCAATGCTAGAACGTCTTATAATATGAAACGGAGGGAGTATCAGTTTTATTCTTTATTCAGATTTCAATTTTTTTTATCAACTTGTAATTTATTGTGCAATCAACTTTTGAGCTTTACTAGCTTGATTAAATTCTACTTGCGGGAGACTAAATGCATTGCATCTTGCTAGTATATCACATAATAAGAACCTATATATACCAGTAAGTACTTACCACATAAGAAGATGTGTATGCTCTTGCTCTTGTCAGTTTGCTAATTTTTAATCATTATTAAGCTTACGGCATGATGAAGTTTTGCCATTTTATTTTTATTTATAGGAATTTGTCAATTAATATTTTCTGATTTCTTCTGTTATAGGTACGGAGAGGTGCTGATAGAGCAGAAATATATAGCTTGGCGTTCTCCAACAATTTGCAATATTTGGCTGTATCAAGTGATAAAGGAACAATACATGTGTTCAATCTAAAGATAAATGTTGGATTAACCACGAATGATAAGCCCCTGCCTGCTCCAGATCCTGATGTTCCACATATCAGTCCATCTCTTTCTTTCATTAAGGGTAACTATATCTCTCCATCCACTTATATATATACTTTTGTGGTTGAATGTTTCCATGTTTGAAAATAGTGATATACTGCAATCATATGCAGCTCTCCTGTGTATTCGGAAGAAAAGAACAATGATATATATTCCTTTAATTTGCTTTTGAGGCCCATCTTTGCCTTTTAAGTTTCATTTTTAGAAAGCAAATGATAAGGACTTTTAATATACATCAATATGTTCGTCTCTGAATTTTCATGGTATACTAATCCCATTATTAATAACTTGTATCCTAGTATCTTCTCCTTTTTGCGCATTTGTTGTTGCCCTTGCTGGAAGCCTGAAATCAACACTGTATGAATGGTCTTATGATTTTTTTATTTATTTGTACCCAAGTACTGGTTGCATCTTCAAAGTTCATGATATATAGGTACCCGTTTTGTGTCATTATTTGGTTAAGATTACATGTTTACAATGATGAAAATGCTGTTTTTCTGGTTTTGGTTGGATTGCATGTTACTCTTGGGTTAGCTCATTTTCACACATTGATTTTCTGTTGCTGTCAGGTGTACTACCAAAATATTTCCACTCGGAGTGGTCTGTAGCTCAGTTCAGACTCCACGAGGGGGAGCAATATATTGTTGCATTTGGCCATGAGAAGAATACCGTGGCAGTTGTTGGCATGGATGGAAGGTATGTGCATCAGGATTGAACATTCGTTGTTGCTTGTTGGAATTCCTTACTACAGGTTTGATCTTATATACCTTCCGTGTGTTACAGCTTCTACCGATGCCAGTTCGACCCTGTAAACGGAGGAGAGATGCTGCAGCTGGAGTGCTACAATTTCCTAAAACCATCATCGGATCAACCACAGTAGCAGCCCAAGCAGCGGATCTGTTTTTCCTCCCTTGTATCGGGGTTGTACAGTATCTGTGTGCCCTCTCGTTCTCCTGAGGGTTAAGAAAAGACAAATATTATTGTTATTATTTGTAAATATATCTTAGTGGTGATTCTACAAGTATGCTCTGTTGAGGGTTAAAAGAACCCTTGTGCAGATGGACATAATAATATTACTCCCACGTTAGCAAATGCTTTCACGATTCATGTTTCTCTATTATCCTGAAAAGTTCATCCAGCAGCTGACGGCTCGTTGTTCCCCGTTGAGAATAAATTGCCAAGTGAGGGAGCGGGTGTAAGTTTCTTATGCCATTTTGCTGTGTGTTCCTGAAGCAATTGGTTGCGTGTTGTGTTTACATGGAGCCTGATTGAGAGTTTCGTGATCAGAAGGTATATGTAGCGGGGACTTCGTCCAATTGTCCATCCTCTTTCTCTAGTAAGTAATTGGCATATCCTCCTACTTGTACAAGTTGGCTGGGTCGCTAGTTGTCGGGTGAGTTGGTTACTTGGTTGGCGTTTAATTTGGCTGGCTGGCTATCACGTTTCTCTGCCAGGGCCTGGGTCGCAATTCGCTAATCGACGGTACGTCGCGTGTAGCTTTCTCACTCGTGTGTCTCGCGATACGTCGTTTATCTGACACTCCCATGTGCCCGTCATCTACTTAGTTACAGTAACTACCTCAATCCGAGCATAGGCCGTGTTTAGTTTTCCCCATATTCTCAACTTTCCATCACATCATATCACATCAAAAACTTTTTTACACACATAAACTTCTAATTTTTTTTTCAAACTCCCAACTTTCTTTAAACTTCTAACTTTTTTAGGAACTAAGCACACCAAAATCCCTAAGACGAAGGTATTATATATTCACTTCGTATCAAAATATAATCATGTCTTATTTACTCCTAGTTTATTATATTTTGAGATAGAAGAAGTGATATGTATCCCCCATGATAGTACATAGTAATAAACATCCACATACCGATGCATCTATACACAAGGTTGTCAGGATCGGGATACTAGGTAGTATCGTTTTGCTCAAAGTAATATCGTATCGTAGTATCGGGATACTATGAGATTTTTTTTAAGTTTAATTAATATTTATATTAATTATATATAGCCATTCTATATATAAAAAAATATGTAGTAATGATATGTCATGCAAATGGAGACATTTATCAAGAGAAACCACGTTGGTTTTGATATATCTAACTGATTTTTATATAAATTTGAGCATATTTAGTTACGTTATTTTCAAAACCAAGTTATTTTAAATAATATTTTGTAGTATCGTAGGGATCGTAGAATCGGGATACCACCTAAGATTTTGTAGGATCGTGTATTAATGAATAGTAGGATCGAGATACTATCAAAATTAGGATACTAGGTGGGATCGTTATCGTTTCGGCTTGATAGGATCGTAGTATCCTAAGATATTAGGATACAAATCGGGATAATGACAACCTTGCCTATACATATGACTACCTCAGTTATTAAATATGAGAAATTCTAGTTAGTACATAATATATGTCCACGTACTGCCGCACCTCTACTTCTGACCGTTATTTTCTATGTCCTTAAATATAAGAAATTTTAATAAAAATATGAACGAATTTATAGACGAAGAGAATACTTCTACCATTTTTTCGATCAAATATCCAAAAATCTGATTGTCGCAGGCAATATGACGAAGATCTCGTAGAGCATCCCGACCCACATCCCCGATGATTGGTGTTTCATTTGTCTCATATAACTAAACCAGGTATAAATGTGACATATTTTAATAGTACAAATTTAAATAGATAGTTGCTCAGATTTTTAGTTCTAAAACATACCATATCTGTATAACTCTCCATTCCAAAACAAACCCAGCCTAATTGGAAATGTGACATTAACTAGTCCAACAAATCTAAATATATGCCTGTCTAAGTTTATTGGATTAGGTAATATTTTATCTCTAATTAGATTAAGGCCCTGTTTAGATCACACCTCAAAATTTTTCACCCTGTCACATCGGACGTTTGAACACCTGTATGAAGTATTAAATATAGGCTAAAAAAACTAATTACATAGATTGCAACTAATTTGCGAGACGAATCTTTTAAGCCTAATTGCTCCATGATTTGACAAGGTGATGCTACAGTAAACATTTGCTAATGACGGATTAATTAGGCTTAATAAATTCATCTAGTTGTTTACTGATGGATTCTGTAATTAGTTTTTTTATTAGTACCCGAACATCCGCATATGATACCCTATCTAATACCCGATGTGACACAGCAAAACTTTACCCTCAGATCTAAACACCCACGGTCCACGGACGGAGGGACTGGGAAAAAAAAACAAAACCTGGGTTTCCGTGTCCAACGTTTGCCTGTCCGTCTTATATGAATTTTTTTTATAATTAGTATTTTTATTGTTGTTAAATGATAAAACATGATCAATACTTTATGCGTGACTTATCTTTTTAATTTTTTTCATAATTTTTTTAAATAAGATGAACGGTTAAACGTTGGATATGAAACCTAGGATTTGTTTTTTTTTTTTTTTTTGACGGAGGGTGTACTACGTTTACACACGCATTCAACGCTCGCGTGCGTGCAGTGCCGTGTGTGGACCGGTCCTCTCAGTAGTCCTCACACCAACGACGCTCCCCCGCTGGCCGCTGCATCCGCGGCTCATCAATCGCACTCCTCCAACCTACCACTGTCCGCCATTACATTACAAACCACACTGCGCGCCATCAATTCTCCGATCCCATCTCGCTCTCGCCATCTGCTGCTTGCCACCACCACATCGTCGCCGGCGGCGAGAGTGGCCTGGAGAGATCGTCGGCGATGGCGGGGGAGGGGAGGAAGCTGCGGGTGTACGGGATGGCGCTGTCGGCGAACGTGGTGCGGGTGGCGACGGTGCTGAACGAGAAGGGCCTCGACTTCGACCTCGTCCCCGTCGACCTCCGCACCGCCGCCCACAAGCAACCCCACTTCCTCGCCCTCAACGTACGTACTTACCTTTTGCCCTAATTAACCGCCATCCATATGCTTATTTTGCCCTAAACCCTCTCGGAATCTCACATCTTCGTCAACGTTCTTTTTTAATTTTTTTGCAGCCTTTCGGCCAGATCCCCGTGCTGCAGGATGGAGACGAAGTCCTGTACGGTAAGAAACCGGCTAATTATAGTCCCCCCTTTGAACGAAGAAACTATAGAGAAATTAATTTTGTAAGATTCGACTTGTAGTTTTTCTTATATGATCCTTCGAAACAAAGTATTGGAGCTAGCTGAGCTTCCAAATTCTATAAAAACCCTAAAGAATGTTTCAGTGCATCTATAGATTTTAAATAAAATTAACAGAAACTCCTAGAAAATATTATTTGATCAATCCTATCACTAGTATCCAATTCATGTATTTTCCTGCGGTCTACTAAAATGGCATTCCTGTTTTTTTTTTCAGTTTTCCTATTCACCGTTTTGTCAATCATACGTCTAAAGTAACAACTGAATTACCAAATCATGTTCCTTCTGATTTAAGTGAACTTTTTTTAACAGAAAACCGGTTGATTTTACTATGCATTGATTTAATTATAGTTAATTAAATTGCAGAGTCCCGCGCGATAAACCGGTACATCGCGACCAAGTACAAGGCGGAGGGCGCCGACCTTCTGCCGGCGGAGGCGTCGCCGGCGAAGCTGGAGGTGTGGCTGGAGGTGGAGTCGCACCACTTCTACCCGGCCATCTCCGGCCTCGTCTTCCAGCTCCTCATCAAGCCCCTCCTCGGCGGCGCCACGGACACGGCCGCCGTCGACGAGCACGCCGCCGCGCTGGCACAGGTGCTCGACGTCTACGACGCCCACCTCGCCGGCAGCCGCTACCTCGCCGGCAACCGATTCTCGCTCGCCGACGCCAACCACATGTCCTACCTGCTGTTCCTCTCCAAGACGCCCATGGCGGAGCTCGTCGCGTCCAGGCCGCACGTCAAGGCGTGGTGGGACGACATCTCCTCGCGCCCGGCGTGGAAGAAGACCGCCGCCGCCATCCCCTTCCCGCCGGCCGCCTGACCGCCGCCGCCGCTGCCGCCTCGCCGGCCGGTGCCCGCATGGATATGGGACGATAAATAATTTTTTTACTACTCATTAATGTACGCCGTTAATTATATGTCAAATACTGTGCTCGCGTTTTATCAATTCACATGCTTTGAGATGTGGAGTGACTCTAGTAAGGGTTGTTTAGGTCGCGAAATGGAAATTTTTGGGTGTCATATCGGACGTTTGACTGTTCGACCGGATGTCAAAAGGGGTTTTTAACACGAATAAAAAAACTAATTTTATAAACTTGACTGGAAACCGTGAGACGAATTTATTAAGCTTAATTAATCCGTCATTAGCATATGTGGGTTATTATAGCACTTATGGTTAATCATGGACTAATTAGACTCAAAAGATTCGTCTCGCGATTTTCATGCAAACTATACAATTAGTTCTTTATCTATATTTAACGCTCTATACACGTGTTCAAAGATTTGATGTGATGTTTTTAGGAAAAAAAATGGAAATTAAACAAGACTTACGATTTAAACGGTGGATGTAATGGCTGGATTTTAATCCATTTTCTAAACGAAAGAGTGAGATTTAAATTGTGATGCTCACAGTTGCTATCCACTCGTTTAATTGAAATTTATGAGCAGTTTAGAACTAATCGTTTGTCGGCAAACGATTAGTTCTGCCACGAACATAGTTCTATGAAATAACATTGTTTTCTCTTGACCGTTCGAAAAAAACAATGTTTTTTCTTTCCCTTTTGAAATCACATGTTTCTCTGTTCTCACTGATGGGCCTTGGCAGCATGGTTTATGGGCTGTTACAACCATGGTGTGCTTACTAAATGGGCCTTCTTTTGAAACATTTCACGAGGAATCCATCCATTTTTGTCGGAAAGGAGGTATTTGTATTGCATCTTCCAAAATTTAAGGAGCAACGTTCTAGCTGCACAACGCTCCGATAGCATTTTATTTTTTTTCCTCTCTGAGGGGAATATATAATTGGGTGGCGCATCCATTCTAATAATTACTTCACGTGTCAATGTGCGTCCAAATTTCATAAAATCTTTTTTCGATCGCCAGGATGAAAAGAAAAAAAATCATATATACTCGAGAATTTTCCTTTCAGAAAAATATTCACGGGAGAATCTATATATGCAATATTCTAGCTAAGCTCTGGTTTGTGGCAGCCGAGCTCTGCTTATCACCAATCGGCAGATAGATAGATTCACGTGCCGGCCGATTTGGGATAAACGATGATGATTCCCTAATTTCTTATTTTTTTAGTTTTGCTTTTGGAAAATGTAGGCTAATGTGTATCCAACAGATGGAATTAATTCATTCACCTTTGTCCAATGAGGAAAACTTTCTTCATTCATTTAGGCTTTTCTGTGGGCGGACAAATTCGTGATTCCACCATGGTATGGGGGATTTATTCTGTGGAAAAGGAGAAAAAAAACCCATTCTCAAAGTTATCACAACATGTACATAATATTTTTTTCATGTTGTCTATCTAGATTTCATTTTTCACTAAGCGTATATACATTTTTCACTTTCCAGAATGTAAGACATTTTGTTCCGTTGAGCCAAAACGTTTAGCAACAATTATTGCATTATCATGTAACTTTTGCGACACAAATTAGAGTCGTATTGAAAATAATTTTCTTATAATTATGCCTTCGCATCTTATGACTAATATATTGATAAAATAATTATTAGTTAAAGTTTTATCTAAATGAAACAAAATAATACAATATATTAGTAAAGTGATTGTTAATACTTCCCTTGGTGTACTCATCTAGTCCAAAATATAGCAATCTATTAGATTATATATAATTAATGTTATGTCCAATGCAGTACTACGATGTTATATTGATATATTTTAGGAGGGAATACGGGAGTACGTAAGATAAACTGCAAAAATCTCTTAGGCCGTGTGTTTAGTTCCAAAATAATTCTTCAAACTTCCAACTTTTCCATCACATCGAAACTTTCCTATACACACAAACTTCCAACTTTTCCATCACATCGTTTCAATTTCAACCAAACTGGTATGAACTAAACACAACATTAATCTAGGTCAGAGAAGTTTTTTTTTTTTAAAAAAGTAGTAGTGTACAGTGCCGTGGATCGCTAAACAGTGTAGCCGTGACTGATTAATCAGTCCGACTGCGACAACTCGTGCAACCCGTACGACTGTCAATTAAAGGGGGTCCCCTTCTTGGCGTCATGTAGGGTTTCCAAAGATCTCCATCTATACTGTTGCCACGTCAGAGCCGAGTCACAGTAAAAAAAATGGTCACCCATTGGTAATTAATTAATATTGATCATTGTGTGTACATGCATGCCGAATGGTCGACTGATCGAACTACAGTTTTTTTGCACAGATTCATGCATGGATGCATCTATGCAGCGTGATCGATGTAGTACAAATACAGTGGCTACTGCAGTCACATGCGCACGTAAAAGACTGTGCGTGTACTGTGTAGTCCACTTAAGGATCAGGGCACGCACATGTCAAACAAACAATGGAAACCATACATGCAAGCTCCTCATATTACAGCAGGTACGATAGAGAGCTATAAGCCAGCTATAAATATATTTTAAAGAGATGAAAGAAGAGAGAAGAGTAGCGGACTACAGATCTATAGCCAGCTGCAGTACAGACTCCAAGACGTAATGTGTGTATGACAGGTGGGACCAGATATTAATAGTATTTATATAAATGGCTATGTCAATGGGAAGCCGATGTCAAAGATGATGGTCGATAGTGGGGCTGCAGTAAATTTGATGCCTTATACTATGTTCAGAAAGTTAGGTAGAACTACCGATGATCTCATCAAGACAAACATGGTGCTTAAAGACTTTGGTGGTAACCCATCGGAAACAAGGGTGTTCTGAATGTAGAATTGACAGTCGGCAGTAAAACTATCCCTACCACATTTTTTGTCATCGATGGGAAATGTTCTTACAGCTTGTTGCTCGGAAGGGATTGGATTCATACCAATTGTTGTATTCCTTCGACCATGCACCAATGCTTGATTCAATGGCAAGGCGACAAGGTTGAGATTGTGTCAGCCGACAGGTCAGTTAATGTTGCCAGTGCCGATCTAGCTCTTTGGGAGATGGATGGCCTTGATTGTTTATCCGGGAAAATTTGGGTTGGAGATTTTCTAAAAGTATCCGATTATGATATATAGCCAATTGAAGATGAAGAACCCAAGCTATTATTTTGAGGGCGTCGTGGAGGGTTCAAGCGTCTATGCCAAGGACACGGTAGATGATCTCGATGACAAGCAAGGTCAGGGTTTTATGTCAGCCGATGATTTAGAAGAAGTGGATATAGGTCCGGGTGATCGACCAAGGCCGACATTCATTAGTAAGAATTTGTCTTTAGAATTTAGAACCAAGCTGATGGAGCTTTTGAAAGAGTTTAGAGATTGCTTTGCTTGGGAGTATTATGAGATGCCAGGACTCAGCTGATCGATCGTCGAGCATCGATTACCTTTAAAACCAGGGATTAGACCACACCAGTAGCCTCCGAGGAGATACAAAGCCGATATGCTTGAACCTGTCAAGGCTGAAATCAAACGTTTGTGTGATGCTGGTTTTATTCGTCCTTGCCGATATGCTGAATGGGTTTCTAGTATAGTTCCTGTTATCAAGAAAAATGGTAAGGTGAGGGTCTGCATTGATTTCAGGGATTTGAATAAAGCTACCCCGAAGGATGAATATCCGATGCCAGTGGCCGATCAGTTGGTTGATGCTGCTTCAGGACATAAGATACTAAGTTTTATGGATGGGAACGCGGGGTATAATCAAATCTTTATGGCCGAAGAAGATATCCATAAGATGGCCTTCAGATGTCCTGGTGCAATCGGCTTGTTCGAATGGGTTGTAATGACTTTCGGCTTAAAGAGCGCTGGAGCTACGTACCAGAGGGCTATGAATTATATATATCATGATCTGATCGGATGGTTGGTTGAGGTCTATATTGATGATGTGGTTGTTAAATCCAGAGAAATAGAGGACCACATAGCCGACTTGAGAAAAGTTTTCGAGAGGACTAGGAAGTATGGTCTGAAGATGAATCCGACAAAATGTGCTTTTGGTGTATCGGCTAGCCAGTTCTTGGGATTTCTTGTTCATGAGAGGGGGATTGAAATACCTCAGAGGAGTATCAATGCGATAAAAAAGATTAAGCCTCCGGGAAACAAGACAGAGTTGCAGGAGATGATCGGCAAAATTAATTTTGTTCAAAGGTTTATTTCTAATTTGTCTGGAAAATTGGAACCTTTTACACCATTGTTAAGATTGAGAGCCGATCAGCAATTCACTTGGGGGTAGAACAACAGAAAACTTTGGATAATATTAAAGAATATTTAAGTTCTCCTCCAGTATTGATTCCTCCACAAAAAGGGATTCCTTTCCGGTTATATTTGTCGGCCGGTGATAAGTCAATCGGCTCGGTCTTGATTCAGGAGCTTGAAGGAAAAGAGAGGGTTGTGTTTTATTTAAGCCGTCGGCTCTTGGATGCAGAAACAAGGTATTCTCCTGTGGAGAAATTATGTTTGTGTTTATATTTCTCTTGCACTAAGTTGAGGCATTACTTGTTGTCCAATGAATGCACTGTGGTGTGTAAAGCCGATGTGATTAAGTACATGTTATCGGCTCCGATTTTAAAAGGGAGAGTTGGCAAGTGGATATTTTCTTTAACGGAGTTTGATCTTCGGCACGAATCACCAAAGGCGATTAAGGGACAGGCTGTAGCCGATTTTATTGTGGGTCATCGTGATGGTTCAATCGGCTTGGTTGACATTATGCCTTGGGTATTATTCTTTGATGGATCTGTATGCAGTCATGGTTATGGTATCGGCTTGGTTATAATTGCGCCTTGGGGGGCAAGTTTTGAATTTGCCTATGCTATTACACACCATGTGACTAATAATCAGGCTGAGTATGAGGCGGTTTTAAAAGGGTTACAGTTGCTTCAGGAAGTTGCAGCCGATGCTATTGAAATCATGGGTGATTCGTTGTTGGCGATTAGTCAATTGGCAGGAGAGTATGAATGCAAAGATGATACATTGATGGTTTATTACGAAAAGTGCCGAACGTTGATAAGTGAATTTCGGCTGGTGACTCTGAGGCACATATCTCGAGAACAGAATATAGAGGCTAATGATTTGGCTCAAGGAGCGTCGGGATATAAGCCAATGACAAAAGATATCGAGATAGAGATTGCTATAATTACAGCCGATGATTGGAGATATGATGTGTTTCAGTATTTACAGAATCCATCTCAATCGGCTTCACGGAAATTGCGTTATAAGGCTTTGAAATATACTTTATTGGATGATGACCTCTATTATCGGACGATTGATGGGGTGTTGCTTAAATGTTTGAGTGCCGATCAGGCAAAAGTTGCAATCGGCGAAGTTCATGAAGGGATATGTGGTACACATCAGTCGGCTCATAAAATGAAGTGGTTGCTCCGACGTGCTGGATATTTTTGGCTGACAATGCTGGAGGATTGTTTCAGATATTATAAAGGTTGTCAAGTTGTCAGAAATTTGGAGCGATCCAAAGGGCGCCGGCATCGGCTATGAATCCTATTATTCAACCGTGGCCTTTTAGAGGTTGGGGAATTGATATGATCGGTATGATTAATCCTCCCTCGAGTAAAAGACATAAGTTTATACTGGTGGCAACCGATTATTTTACCAAGTGGGTAGAGGCGATTCCGTTAAAGAAAGTTGATTCTGGGGATGCTATACAGTTTGTTCAAGAGCATATAATATATCGATTTGGTATTCCTCAAACTATTACGACTGATCAAGGTTCGATTTTCGTATCTGATGAGTTTGTTCAATTTGCCGATAGCATGGGGATTAAATTGTTGAATTCTTCACCATATTATGCACAAGCTAATGGGCAGGCCGAGGCATCTAATAAGAGTTTGATCAAGTTGATTAAGAGGAAGATTTCTGATTGTCCTCGGTAATGGCATACTCGGCTGGCTGAAGCATTGTGGGCTTATCGGATGGCTTGTCATGGGTCGATACAGGTTCCTCCTTATAGACTTGTTTATGGTCATGAGGCTGTTTTACCATGGGAAGTTCGAATCGGCTCGAGGATAACAGAGTTGCAAGATACTTTAATAGCCGATGAGTATTATAACCTTATGGCTGATGAAAGGGAGGATCTGGTTCAATCACGGCTACGAGCCCTTGCAAAGGTTACTAGGGATAAGGAGCGAGTTGTCCGGCATTATAATAAGAAGGTAGTACCCAAGGACTTTTCGGAAGGTGAACTTGTATGGAAGTTGATTCTGCCGATTGAGACTCGGGATAGCAAATTTGGCAAGTGGTCGCCGAATTGGGAAGGACTGTTCCAAATTCATAAGGTAGTGTCTAAGGGAGCATACATGTTGCAAGGACTCGATGGAGAAGTTTATGGCCGAGCTCTAAATGGCAAATACTTGAAGAAATATTATCCCAGTGTTTGGGTTAATGCATGATCGGCTAGTGTTGCCGATGCATGATAGCTGATGTGTTTGCATCGCCTTGAGATGGCCGATATTGTTATATCGCCCTTAGTTGCTTTTCACTATTGTAATCGGTTGTGGTCTGCCGATGTACAAATGGCCGATATTGTTATATCGCCCTTAGTCGTTTCTATAATTTTGTCAATGTTTTCAACATTGTAAAATTAGGGGGGCACATACATAGAGAATTGCAAAGAAAATTGAGAAAATTGAAATTTTTGAACAAGCCGGCACAAGGATGGCAGCAAAGTAGCCGATTATAACAGTTTTCTACAGACTATTACATGGAAATCACTGAGACAAATATCGCTGGATAGCCGATATAGCCCTTTGCCTAATTTGATCTATTTCTTCGATAGCTTGGGCGTCTTGAGCATCGGTTCCAGGAATGACTTTCAAGGATTTAGTCATCCCAGCAATGTTCTTGATAGCTGATTTTAGCCTTGCCTTCTGTTCTTCGATAGCTGGCGGGAGATCGGCTAACTTCTTGTGCTCTAGATCCAGTTCAGCATTGCACTCTTGAAGTTGTGCCAAGAGTTTAATCTTGCGAGCTTCAAGCCGATCAATATTAGATTTGATCGGGCCTTCAGATAACTAATCAAGCTTGGCTTTCTCTTCATGAACACGCTGCCGATTGGTTTGGATTGTGGCCTCGATGTCCTTGCGCTCCCAGTGATCGGCTAACCTCTGCCTGGCTTTCTCCAGTTTGAATTGATGCTGCTCGAGGTAGACAGCTGGAGTAAGAGCATCAACTAATTCGTCTGGAAGAGAGGCTTGGATATCTGCAAATCTTGCCCGGATCGAGCCACAGTTGGTCACCAGGTTATCTAGTGATGCTCCTAGCCGATGGGAGATGTCTTTGAGTGTTTTCTTCACATCATCGGGCAGGAGAGCTATCGCTCTACTTGTGGTGTCTTCTTCTGTTTCATCGAGGTAATCTTTGATGTCAAAGGAGAACAGATCGGCTAAGACCTGCAAGAGACAATATCATGGATGATTAAGGATCAAGATATGATTGGCCGATCTCAAATTTATGTTAATAAAACTTACTGGAATAGTAGGTGTGGCTAATTGTTCCTCCTCTTCAACATGATGACTGCCTGTAGCCGATGGAGTGCGACTGCCTGATTCTACCTGCACAAGAGGGGAAGAAGGAGGAGGAGGCTGCTAAAGGGATAAATATTAGATATAATCAGCCCAAATCAGTTAATGAGATGATAAAAGTATCTTACTGGAGGAGCTGGTTTAAGGGTTGGAGTAGCCGATCTCTTCCTCACAGCAATTTTCTTTCTCTATATTTATTAAAATTGTGAGGAATCGACTATAAAGTGAATGACTGCGAAAGTGGACAGTGAAGGTTGCTTACCTTTGCAAATTGAGCTGAAGCAGAAGGGGATGGAGGAGCCTGCTTAGGTGAAGCCGATGGTGTTCTTTCAGTATCGCTTATTTCAGCTGCAGCTTGGTCGATGTCTTCCTCGATTTCTTCTTCATCCAGAGCTTGTTCATTGGATGGATCTAGGGCAGGTAGATCGTCAGCTGGCTTAGCTTTCTTTGTCTTAGCCTTATTCTTCGGAGCCGGGGCTGAAGTATCTACAGCCGATGATCTGGTTCTCCGCTTCTTGCCGGCATCGGCTGGTTCTCTGATGAGTCCTCGGGGAAGTGCTGAGGTCTTTGGGGCATTGTAGCCGATGGCAGAAGGAGATGGCCCACCTCCATTTGGAATTAGACCTGGAGCATACTTAATGACCTTGCCGCTATTGCTCTGGTGAGGAGGAGAAGATTCTGTTGTCTGCAAAACAGAAGAAAAGTTAGTCAAGGTTCAAATCGGCTAATTGACTATTCAAGCAAGATTGAAGAAATGAAGATTAACCTGAGGGATAGCATCAGGGAATAAGTCTGTCATGTACATGGAAGCTGATTGATGGAACAGATGTAGCTTCCACTCGCCCCACCATCTGTCAAATGCCCTGCTCCTGAACCTTGCCAGCTTTATGTTCTCGATACTGCCCAACGGAGGTCAAGGGATGTTCAACAGCCGATCCATCATTAAAGTTGAGGAGATGTCGCCTCTGCATTGGATCTTATCGGCAAAGTACAGGCCGATTGGCAATTGTCCCATTCCAAGTTGTCTGGCCGATGACATCGGATGATAAAACTCATAGGAGACTTGGATATTTCTCCCTTGATGGATGCCGACTGGAAGGATACATGGGCTGATAGCAGTAGTAAAGATTTCTCTGGATTGCTGAAACTTTTCATGATTAATATCCTCGAACCTGAAATAGGCTGGCAGTTCGAAATCCATTGAGTCGGCATAGAAGAACCAAACTCGGGCATCTTTTTGGAATCCATCATAAAAGCTGAAGAACCAGTCCTTCAGAAGTTCAGCTGATAACTTTGCTCCTGCATCGGTTGGTGTAGATGCATATTCTCCGTATGACATACATCTGTGATGGGTACGTTCTTCTCCATCATCTTCCACAATCGGCTCCAACCTTGGAAATTCAGCTTCTGTCACAGATGGCCGATTGACAGCTTTCATGACTACCAGGTTCAGCCAGGATTGCAAGAGCCACCATGGTCCACCTGTTCCAACCACTGAGCCGATAATTATCTTGGCCGATGCGTTGTTTAATATCTGGTATAGATAGCCGAGAAGGATTTTGCCTAAGGGAAATTGTTTCTTCGTTACTAGAGCCTCGGCTAAGAATTGCCAGTTGGTTGTAGGACCGCAGCTTGATCCGCAGAAAAGGAATTTCTCCAACCACATCAGCAAAAAAGCTACGTGCTCTCTGGGAGTGACTGGCCCTTTGCCCATATATGCTGTGATATATCCTGACCAACCCCCAATGCTCTTAGTTTTGAACTCAAAAGTGTTCTTGGTGTTTAGGTTCATGGGGTTAGCTGATGAGGTTACACCTAGGCCAGTAAGCATGATAATATCCAGTAGCGTTGGGGTCATCGGCCCTTGGTTGAAAAGAAAAGCATTGAGGGTGTTGGACCAGAAATAAGTTGCAGCAGCCATCAGGGGTTCATCTTTGGCCGAATTTGCTACTGTGAGGGCTAGGGCTTGGCTGATTCCGATCTCATCCCAATGGGCTTGTTTGCTGGCCGATATCCGCTTGTACCATACAGGCCAGCTTTTCTCCAGGGAAGGCCAGGATTTGAAGGTGTTTTTCCAATGGCTTGTGTTTGGATTGGCCGACCTAAAAGGGATTCTGTTGGTTTCGGCTATGATAAACTCAGTGGGATCTAGATTGCCGATTGGACCGAGAAAGTATTGTTGGTCATGCAACAGACTGGGAACCGCAACAAGATTGGAAAGATGCTACAAGAATAGAGGAGAAGGAAACAAGATAAGGTGAGCGAAAACTGGTCTGATGAACGGAAAAGGGGATCTAGCCGATGGGGACTTACCTCAACATATTCGGCTGATGATGCGGCGGTCGGATTGGTGGAGGTCGACATCGTCGCGGGTGAAGATCTGGCCGGGAGTGGAATCGCCTGGAAATCGCCCTGCGCGTTGAGGAGGTCGCCGGAGAGAGAGAGGACGGGATCTGTTTAAGCGGTGAAAACGAAAATCACGGCGTGAAGATTCTTTGGGGCAACGGTTAGTATTTAAAGTAGAGCGATAACGGACGGGAAAACAACAAGTGCGAGTTTCTCTCAGAGTCGGTATATGGCAAATCCGAAACATTATCCAATATTCCGGACTTGGGGGGCATGTGTTAACAACCAAATTTGGTAAATTCTATCACTATTGGCATCGGAGATGAAGATCAGATCAAAGTGGAATCCAAGATGAAGATCGTTGCGGAAACAGAGTAAGAATCGGCTGCAGTCCAAATCGGCTAAGGTCAGGTCGGCAGAGTTCGAGTCGGACGGGGTTAGCCGATACAGCCGATTCTGATAATATGACTCGGTGTACGTCATCGGGTTCAAGTTGATGTGCTTCAAGATGATTGCCATGCATGGATAGAGTCCTGGGAAGGCAATTGTATCTATTAATTAGGATATTCTATTTAATTTCCTTAGAGATATGTTTGGGCAAAAGTCTGCCGTAAAGACTTATGGTATCTTAGAGTTTGTTAGAGATAATAGTCGTGTCTGTTATGAACGTATCTTGTAATTCTCGGGTATAAATAGACCCAAGTCCTATGTAAAAAAAAGAGACATCCAATACAATCTCGGCGCATTGCCACCCTTTATGCTTTACTTTTATTTCGACGAGTTCGTGCTCTCGGGTTGAGCTGCATCGGTTTCGATCTTCAACAAGAGGTAAAGCTTGTCATGACGACTTATGTTCTCAAGATTAGTGCTTCCATCTTTATGACACTCTAATCTTGTCTATATAATTCATCGAGTTATCATATATCTCACATAATCTTCGATAATATCTTCATCTAATCTGTAATCGGCTAACATCTGTTAATGGAAGGCAGCCGATTAGGCTAGACAATGATGTTAACTTAGACTATGTGATATATCTACCACTCTATGAAACTTCCAGCGGCTTGATTGTCCAGATATTGTTTTTCTTTTCATACTTAATGCTGCATCAGTTGAGTTTGATCTATTAAGTCGTGCTTAGAATTGCAATCTCTAGCCTGCTTTCTGGTTGCTGATTAGGGTAGTATCGGAGTTTCAGCCGATCTTATCTGATTTAACTACTTTATTCTATATGCTTGATCTATATGTTAAATCTGCCCTTTATGTTAAGATCTTGTCGCATCTAAGTATATTAAGCTAGTATATTCTACTTGCTTTAAAATCTTAGTATAGAGTAGTATCGGAGTATTAGCCGATACATGCTAGATCCACCTGATCAGCTATGCTATGAATGTATATAATCCTACTATTAATATATATTTCGATCTAAGTGATTTATACTGTCTCGGCAAGGCGACCGATCTATCCCAATCATTTGATTTAAGTATATATCGATATAAGGATTATATATCATTAATATCTACAGCCGATCGAGTAGATTTAGTTCTGGTTTGCTTATTGATATTTGTCGATCGATGTACACATGACACCGGCTTGAAATAAATGATGTGTCATCGGCACCTAGCCGATCGGCTATCATTTATAGGATTAATTGCGGTTTCTTTGTTCTATTTCTTGTTGTTTGCAAGATCAAATCAACTGGCACGCTCATACATCCGAAGGCGAGCTTTGGACCTGCATTGTAGTTAAGCAGATCTCCCAGGCCTCGTGTTTTCTGTCAACAATACCCTTTGTGAATGGAGATAGTTCCATTAATTCAAATGTCAAAATGGAGATATAGTAGATGCACCATTTTGTAAATGACATTTTGATGATGGATAATCATTTATGGATGTCCTTTTGGAGGATTAAGTTTTCTTTTTTGCAAGTGTCAGTATGGATATATATATAGGTATTAAGATATGATTTGTGAACGTCATTTTGCACCGATGAAATGAGAATAAATCATTTTTCTAAACAATGGAGATGTAATATAAGTCTATTGTATAATGACACACAATATATTTGATATTTAGTTGTTCTTCTTACGAGAAGAGATAATTGGCTATTTTATTTTTCTCCCTTTTCTACAATGTTATCTAAAGTTGATTGGTGGCTTAATTGTTTTGGAATGTCGTTGTTTGAAGCTCATTTGGAGAAATATCAATGTATGACAAGTTCTATTAGCAAAAATCGTTGTACTAGGGTACATATAGTTACATAGGGGCACAAATTTTGGCATCCTTAATTTATATGCATTAGAAAAAAAAAAGGAATGGAACCATGTCAAGGGCAAAATTGGAAAGCTAAAAAGTGGTGGCAGGAAACACAGTACCATTGTGTACCATTCATGTCCCTTCCTTTACATTTGCTAGCACACATCTTACAGCATTTTAATGGTACAGATTGGAGGTGCAAATGAACCTAGGTTCATATCTTCATTTCCCTATACACACACACACTAGCATAATGCCCGTGCGTTGCAACAGGTAAAAATGTTTTTATCGCTATATATTATACTCATTCCTTGGTTTTGAGCCGACTTGCACAGACTGCTGTCTTCAACCTCTGGAAAATAGTCTCGTGGATGTACAATACTGGAGCTGATCCTCGCCATCATATTCAGTTGAATCTTTTCCGATCTTCCAAAATTGGTTGATGGCTTTTGATTCAATTGATATCAAAACGATAAAAACGATGACTGTTAAATAGGGATTAAAAGGAAAGGATGGATAAAAATACCAAATCCTTATGTATGCGCACACCCTTACGTATGAAAAGAAAAACACAACTTAAGCGACAAAATAGCGGTGGAAGAAAATCGGAAAAAATAGTGAAAAAAACGACAGACAAAAAATACCCGAAAACCTTATGTATTTTTTATTAGGTATATAGGTGTAGATATAGATTTTACGAAAATTGTCAAACCACATGAAAATCACAAAATTATATAACGTATATAATTTTTTAGGTTAATTACTTCTATTGGTCAACACAATATGCAGCTATAAAAGGTTACTATTTGTACATCAGATCAGTCTTGAAAAAATAAAAGTTCCAACGTCCTGGACATCAATGTGTGAGTACTAATCTGGGGGTATTTTTATATGGGATACAATATACAATTAGGGGTGAAAATGAAAAATTGCTAGGAATTAGATGCCACGTGCAGGTTCGCATGTGGCCTTGAGGCGAGAATTGTGTGGTTGGCTGTCTCCAACTTGGAGATCATTATCCTCTCACTCTCTCGTTCTCTCTCCCAGGCTCCCAGCCGGCGTTGCTGCTCTCCCTCTCTGCAAGGCAGCGTGTGGCAGCCGGCTGGAGAGTAGCAGGGCGCGTTGGCCGGTGGGAGTGGAGTGGTTGCTCTTCTCCCTCCGAGATCTCCACCCCCTCGGCTCCGGCTCACTCGGCTCCGGCCGACGAGGAGGGCCACGGGCGGAGCGAAGCGAAGCAGCGGACGGGCGAGCGAGGCGGGTGGGCGGGGAGCGAACCAACGATGACCTCTTCCCCTCCCGCATGCATCCCGTTGTCTCTCCTCTCCCCTCTTGCACGGATCTGCCACCGGCGCCTGGATCCCATCCTCTCCGCCCTCCCCTCGCGCGGATCCGCAATTGGCGGCCTCTTCTCCTCCCGCATAGATCCCGTCATCTCCCCGCTCCTTGCTCGCGCGGATCCGCCGCCAACGACGACGGGAGGGGCAGACCCAGCAGCCTCTCATACGGTGACAACAACGATTGGTGGACGTGGGCTGACCCAGTTCCCGGCATCTGCTGCGGCGGCGACAGCAGAGTTGCCGAGGACGACATCATGTGCGACTTCCTGCTCAAGCTGCTCCGGGCAGGGAGCATGGTGGGCACCGACGCGGCTCTGCTACAGGAGCTGGAATCCAGGGCGGTGCATACCTCGCCTAGTCAGCTCTCGAGGCCGGGCTACGGCCGACTGACTTCGAGGAGATCTCGCCCGCGCCGTGCCTGCCAGCGACCGATGTCCTTGACTCGCCGTCGGTTCCAGCCACAACCGCCTAGGTACTTTTTTTTTAAGACAATACATCATATTGTTCATGTGAAATCTTGGGATCATCTTGCATAGTAGTAATCCTGTTGCTTAGAATACAGTTATTATCTCAGCTTGTGTTTTCAAATGTGGAATTGCGGGGCACCAGTTCTGTGATCATAATCAATAATCATCACATATCTGTAACACAAACACATATCACCAGCTTTGTTTTGATTTGTGTTTTGATGGGAACAGCATGGAAGCACACCAGATAAGCACATGGATTTTGTTGGGCTATTGTGCTGTAACACAAGTTTGCCAAACATTTATGTGGCATCAATATCTATCTTGGAAGTTGAAGCTATAGATAAACATTATCAACAACAAAAGCAGGATGTATCTTCTTGAAAACAATGGTAAGAAACAAATTATTATATCTCTTTTGTAGCTCTACTACTTATGGAATATTGAGATGAATATAAATCTAGGTGGTACTTGTGACATTCGCCGCACAGCGGTACTGCCGCCATCTAGTTGTATTTTATTTACTTGCTACAGTGTGGTTTTTAGAGCATGATTAACATTATGGTGGAGCATGATTAAAAATTGCAATAATTAAACAATGGTTCAGCTGTCTGCACAGTTAATGCTTTTCTGCATAAAATTGCTGTTGCTGCAATTACCAGTACTTTTAAGTTTTCTTTCTTCTAGTTATATAAAGCCACCTAAAAAAGAGATTTTCATATTTGGGTTTGCAACTCATAATTTGTGGTCTCGTAAGGAGTCGTGATAATAGCCACTGAACAACTAAAAAATATGCATGTTGCTAACTTGCTTTGTGTTCTGCATCGACAGGAAAAAGATTTGGATACATATTGGTATGAGCAGACAGACCTCAATCCCTGCACTGCACAACTGCATTGCCCTTTGCAGGTGAAACGAATCTAGACATTACCACTATATGTTAATTAATTAGATGGTACTTTTAGTTCATTCATAAACTACCTTACAAGTCTTGATTAATGGAAGTGCTTATGTTAGTAATTATTCAAGCACCTTGGGTAGAATCTAATGAAATTGAAATTGCATACAGGGTTGAGTTCATTGATAACCTGGAATCGACATTGATTGGAGGTGCCTTGACGTCCTAGAGGAAGAGCCTTACGATCTATATTTTCTTGTATTTTGGCCTGAGAAAAAAAATATGTACAATCATGTTAGTGGGAGTGCTAGCTAAAAATAGCGGAAAAAAAGCAGGATAGAATCTGACTCGGGATAGAATCTGACTCCTGAAAGCTGGAGTAGGAAACAGTGTGGGGGAACCAGCCTAACTCGACGAAAGAAAAGCGGGATATAATCTAACTCGGGGTAGAATCTGACTCCTGACGTCGGCTGGGCAAATTCCCTGACGTGGGTATATTCATGTGTTCTATTTTGAACCTGATTTGTGTGTGGACCTGAACCTAGACTCCTGTGTTATTTTTTGTTTTTTATTTGTTCCTGGACTCCTGTGTTTTTGAACCTGATTTGTATGTGAACCTGAACCTGGACTCCTATTTTTTTTTGTTTTTTATTTGTTCTTGAACTGATGTATTTTTGTATGGGCTTGTGGGCTTGTGGGCTTGTAGATGGACCTAGAATTTTTTTTTTTGGATGAAGGAGTATGGGCTTGTAGATGGACCTGGAATCCTAGAATCTGTTTGGGCTTGTGGGCTTGTGGTGCATTAATCTAACCAGAATCGAACCAGAATAGGAAAGTAGCGCATCGGATGAAAATTAGCGCATAATGACGGACGAAAACACGCGATTACAGAGATGTGACGACAGGAAAAATACTAATATTTATATTAGTTAAGATTAAGATATATTCGCACAATTAATGGCACTCAAGGCAGCCAGAGCCAGCCTGCATCGAGGTAGAGAAATTGCATGCATGGCATATGGATCGATCGATGGAGACCTACCGGCCGAATCAAAATTCTTTGTCCACGTATACGCGAGGGAGATCGATGAGAATCATGATCGAGATGTATCAGCGGCCGGCCGGGCTGGTTTATTTAACTGTTCATCAATTCCGTTGATGGCGATCGATCGAGCAATCTCCTCGATCGCCTAGAGGCGAAGATATCATGCATCCACAAGAATATATAGAGTCAGGAGGGCAGAATTTGCCTCCATCCATTAATTTTCTCTATCTATGCTATGCATGGTCTATTGGTCTTGTATGGGAGGTGGAAATAAATTGGTAAGAATTTAGAGAAGGTGAGTTTTCTAGCTTCTAGATTTAGTTTATGTTTTAGATTCTATAGTTATGTTCCTGGATATTAGAATTTGAGAGAAGAATTAGACTATTTAGGAGAGCTAAGAATTCTAAGGCTGCGTTCGGTAGGACATGTTCCCAACTTCTCCTCCTCGTTTTTCACACGCACAATTTTCAAACTACTAAACGGCGTGTTTTTTTACAAAAAGATTCTATACGAAAGTTGCTTAAAAATCATATTAATCTATTTTTGAAAAAAATAGCTAAAACTTAATTAATCACGCGTTAAACGCTGCTTCGTTTTGCGTGCCAAGGAGTGAGGGTTCCCGAACACAGCCTAAGAGAAAGTGTAGCTGCCAAAATAAAGCCCTATAAGTAAAGTACCAATTGGCCAGTGAACAGGGACAGACGTACGCAAGGGTTCTCAGGAATATCCTGGAATATCCAAAAAAAAATATACAATAAATTAATATATGTAGGTACTCCCTCCGTCAAAAAAAACTCATACGATTTTGTCCAGATTCATTGTACTATCCCCTTCTAGGTTTAGTTTTTTTTGGACGGAGGAAATATGTCATATATGCATATAGTAAAATTAGACCTAATACTTTATTTTCAATATTATATTTTTTTCTCAGGAAATATATTATTTTGGGCTCTTGTTCACACCACCACCACTTCAAATATGATAGCCAACTATATATCCTAAATCCTTCTATTTCTATCCTACCAAATATTAGGGATAAGATACTTAAAATTGTTGAGTGAACATCTAAACTTAAAATCCCGTGGCTGCCACTGACTGAGAATAGATGCTAATCCATTTGCATATATTGTATTGCATATAAAGCTAGCTAGAATCGATGGATCGAGGATTGGATTCCGTGGGATATCACTATTGGCTGCACTGTGCACTAGCTACTATACCATAGCTGTCCTTGGTTGCATACTTGCATTGCATGCATGCTGCTGCTGATACTTGCAGCCGTACATCAGTAGCATGCATGTCTCCGACTAGCTCGATCCGTACTCCCATATACACTGCTCAAGGGGTACATATCACTATGTTCTTAACTATGACCAGCTGGTTGAAATATATATGTCCCTCATCAGACTAGCTAGCTAATTAAACTGATGGAAAAAAATTGAAAATGATGGAGCTAAAATGAAAAATCATCGCTTCCATGTGAAATTAAAAAGAAAAGAGCCAGTGGATGGAAAGAAGAACAAATGGAAGCTAGCTAGCTAGCTAGGTATAGGTTCACATAATGATGAACTAGCATGTGTGCACATAACAGCATCGTATATACCCAAGAGATAAGGTGGAGATATATCCGGGAGGAATTGAAGAGCTATGATTTTATGAACCATCCACTACTATCGCTGGTTAATTATTTTGGGTTGGAGGGGAGGACAATGAGGACGTCGAGACATAGAGATTGGATGGAGGCATCAGGCAGATGATGGGTTGGTGGTGGGCAATATAACAAGGAAAATGGTTAGGAGGCAGCTGCGACAATAATGACGGATTTAGTGGCATTGGTAAAGCAATCATACTTCCTTCCCCTAAAAGATAATTTAATTTAGCAGCTCTTTCTAAAAGGCATGAATACAAATAAAAAGCACTCTTGGGTAAGCTAGCTTCGCCAGGGGTCTTTTTGATAGAAGGGATATTTGACAATAAACTTATAACTATTTGGAGAGATCATCCAATATTATTAAAGTATGTTGTTTGCGGTACATAAAATACTCAACCAGACCTATCTTAGAAGATTGGAGGACCAGTGGTGTGGGAGATTCACGCTGTTAGAGTTGGAGAGTAGCTCTTCATGAATGCCGGGGGAAGGGGGAGGAAGAGGGTGGTCATAGATCTGACAGTTCTCATCGACAACACGAGGGTAAAGGCAGAGAAAGGCACGATCAACAGGGAACGAAAAACAAAGCCATCGATGCATACAAGACAGGAAGAAAGGGACGAAAGACATAAGGGGAGGAGAGAAGTCATTCGTGTGAATCTTAATGAAACACTAACCATCGATCCAAAAGAAGTGACTGGAATTTATAGATATTTTAGGCATTTTCATGCGACTGAAAACTAAACAACTACTTATAACGATTTTGCTATATATTTGTCGACAAATTTTCCCCCAAAAATTTGACAGATGTAATTACAATACAATCATAGTGTAATTACACTGTAACTATAGTGTAACTTGTATGTAACTTTCAAAAATCTCTCCGTAACATGTTATTTCAGTAAATTGGAGCTCGTGGGAATAAATTCTTTCACATATGTGTGTGCTATGATTTGTTTTCTTCCTCACCAAAATAAATCTTGTAATAGATCTAACGATTCAAAATTATGTAAAACTTACATATAAGTTATACTGTAGTTACATGCAAGTTACAGTGTAATTACATATAAGTTACAGTGTAATTACACTACGATTATACTATAATTATATCTGTCAAATTTTTAGGAGAAAATTTATCGATAAATGAATAGGTAGTTCTACTTATAATTATTTATACGGATCCATATCTACTCCGGAGACGGAGTAAGTGGTGGGCATTCCTTTGCATCTCTTGTAGCTAATAAGCTACATATATGCTTATATGCCACCCTAGCTCTAGCCCAATATATACGTGGTATACGTGCAGTGTAGGCGTATTCAATCCAGTAAGCATATATACAGGGCCGACCCTGCTCGATCGATCGAATGCGATGCTCTGCTGACCATGCAAAAAGATCATCATGCTAGCTAACTGCAGATACCAAAGACCTTGTGCCTGCACCATCCGTTTCCGATCGACCAGATCCGCCCATCACACAGCATCTGTAACTGTGCAGGTTTTAATTTCATTTTCTCAAAAAAAAAAAGAACTGATCCTAATTAACACTACCCATATACTCTTTTCGTCTCATAAAAACCAACTTAGTATTGAATATGACACATCTCGATCTAGATTCGTAGTACTAAAATGTGTTAGGGTTTAATCTTTCGGTTTGGATGTTTATATCAGAGAGTGCCGATATACCGAAACTTCAAATATTTAGGTCCGAAGTATCGAACAAATTTTAGTCAAGTTTGAACAAAATAAAAATTTCAGCCAAAATAATATCATTTTTTTGTGTGTGTGTGGGGGGGGGGGGGTGGGGGGGGGTGTTTCCGAAATGACCAGAATTTCTAACTCTGGGATATGTCACATCTGATATTATATTGGTTTTTTTAGGGAGTATACCTTTTGAAATAATAAAATTCAAGCATTCGAAACGTGTGCACGAATCTCATTGTAGAAAGAAAAAGAAAAAAAAAAAACGTGTGCAGCTGCCCGGTGCACGGCTGCATCCCTATTTATAGCCCCCTCTCGCGCGCCATCCTTTTCCATCCAAGCAGCAGCCAAAATACCACCAAATATAATCAATCCATCCACATAATATATAGAGCTAGCTAGCTAGGGAGATTTCGAAGGAAATTCAGTTGAGCTAGCAAATATTTAGGGATCATTTCGAAGGGAGGATCGAGGAATTCAGTTAAGCAAAAATATTTATACATGTCGGGCGTGTGGGTGTTCCGGAACGGGGTGGTGAAGCTGGTGGAGAACCCGCCGGCGTCGGCGAACAGCGGCGGCGGCGGCGGCGGCGGCGGTGGCGGCGGCGGCATCCGGCGCAAAGCGCTGCTGCACATGCCGACGGGTGAGGTGGTCACCTCCTACGCCTCCCTGGAGCGCAAGCTCGCCGCGCTCGGCTGGGAGCGCTACTACTCCGGCGGCGGCGGCGGCGGCGCCGCCGCCGCCGCCGCCATGATGCTCCAGTTCCACAAGCGCTCGTCGGTGGACCTGATCTCGCTGCCCAAGGACTTCTCCCAGTTCGGCTCCGTCCACATGTACGACATCGTCGTCAAGAACCGCGACGCCTTCCGCGTCATCGACGTCTAATCACCCAAGTGTCTAAATTAACCATCCAATTAATCTACCTCTCGTCTAATTACTGCCTTCGTCTCTGCATGGGTTTGTATCATTAGTTTAGGAATTACTGTTGATTGTTGTTGTACGTACACTTAATTAACGTTGTTAATTAAGTTATCTTTTGCTGGTGTTTGTTTATGCTATGTACTAGGGTTGTGCGTGTGTGGCAGTGTGAGTGTGGACTGGACAACAGTAGTAAAAAGTTTGTTCGCTCGTCGTCTACTCCCTCTGTCTATTTGCTGGTATTGATAGCTGTGGTTTGGTTTACGGTCAAAATTAATCTTACCAAATTATTGTCAATGTTAAATTTTGATGAGTTTTAGTATGGTTAAATTTTGGTAAGGTAACGTCGTATTTGGATTGGAGCCCAAATACCAGTAGTAAAAAGTTTGTTCACTCGTCGTCTACCTCTGTCTACATGTGGTTTCGTCTCTAGCTATTGGTCGTAGCAACTGCAGTACGGCCGAAGCTGCATCATCGTTGGTGCATGCTCTTCCATGTTCACGTGAGTACTGGGTGGAGGTCCGGATCTCGAAGCTTCTCATATGTAGGAGTAGACCAGCTAGGACGGCTAGGATCTACTGCTCGTTTAGTTTGACCGACTAGCAGGTACCGTGTTTAGTTCAAAAATAATTCTTCAAACTTTCAATCTTTTTATCACATCAAAACTTTTTTATACACATAAACTTCCAACTTTTCCGTTACAACGTTTCAATTTCAACCAAACTTCTAATTTTGGTGTGAACTAAACACAGCCCTAGTACACTGTCATAGTACACTGTCAGTCATTCTCCGTCAATACAATGCGACCATTCCAGGTGTACTATTACTTCCTTTGTCCCAGAATATAGCAACATAGAATGAGATGAGACTAATCTTAGGACAATATATCTTGACATATACATTGCCTCATGTTCAGATACATTGTCCTAGGATTGGTCTCATCCCATCCTAGATTGCTATATTCTGGAGGGAGTAATTAGGAGTATCTTTCTAACATAAACACTCCATCTGTTCAGCATTTTTACGATTCAAATTTTGTACATAACCTTTGCTAAAAGACTAAAAAAATACTACCTTCTTGGACAAATATATGACGTTCGTTAGATCAATTTTGAGCTAACCAACGTCAAACAGAAAATATGGAGGGAGAACTAATGTTTACAAATGGGGGGTGGTAATGCAGCATGGCAGGATGATCTTGATAAGTCCTACTACCTCTATCGTCAAATACAACATTTTATTACTGAATTTAGGCTGTGTTTAGTTCCTGAAAAAAGTTGGAAGTTTGAGGAAAGTTGGAAGTTTGGAAAAAAGTTGAAAGTTTATGTGTGTAGAAAAGTTTTGGATGTGATGTGATGTGATGGAAAGTTAGAAGTTGGGGGTAGTTGGGGTGAACTAAACACGGTCTTAGTACAGATCTGAATGATACATGTTGCTATATTTTACAACAGAGATAGTAGTATATTTTTATACATAGGGAAGAGGAAGCAAGTAAAAGTTAAGAAAAAAATAAATGGGGAATTTGATGTGACGAGTAAATAAAGAAGTAAGCAAATGAAGTACTAGTATTAAAAATGACTAATAATGATAAAAAAATTGACTAATAACGCCAAATGGGAACAAGTTAGCAGAAAAGCCATATCATCTATCCTTTGAATATATACCTCGATCCGCTTATTCGTTTGTTAGGCCAAGAGCAAACCTCTAAATTGATTCTCTAGAGCTAGGATAGAATTAAGCCCCATCATATCTTATCGAATTGCCATTATATTCATGCGTGGGTTAGCTCCTCTCAGGCGTGGATGCCGGTTGTTGGTCTTTATAAAATCTTTTAGTAAACAAAGCTAGATTCATAAATCCCCACACGTACCAACTTTTTAGGTTTCAAAAACATGTACCAACTTTTATATCTAAGACTAATGACCTGTCAGTCTAAAAACAAGGCGATGATATATATGTTTCAGGCAATGTATATTTGGTCATACATAGTGGCGGCTATGTAAAATTGTATTATATAATCCTGTTAATTATTTAGTTGCACTATCAACACTGTGTAGCTTACCCACTCATCCACTCTGTACCTAAAATGTGACGTATATATTTCATCTTTAGTTAATTTAATTGAGAAACATCACCTATATTGCTATAGGGCCATTTTGGTTTGAAGCTAAAATGTGCCCTACCAAATTGTTTGACACTTTAAATAGTATTTTGTTAGTGTTTGGTTACCAAAATTCTGGTACTACCAAAACTTGTCTAGGTTTTGGTAGTACCAACATTTTGATATGGTAGCAAAACAAACACACCCATAGAAAAAATTGTCAGGTGACAATAACTTCTTTATTTTTTTTTCAAAACAAATTAAAACGATGGGCCTTGGCCGAGAATGCCAATCATGCATGCTACCAAAATCGATGGAAGGAGGAGTGGTTTTGTTTTCTTGTTCACGCGCCTCAGTCCAGTCCTCACATGATCCATCGGCGAACAGTATATGCAACTATGCTACACACAGCTAGTAGTAACTGGGATGGGACATGAACGGATATTTGTCTTTGACTCCATGTCGTTCTCTGTCGACTCTCCGGTTCCTCCTCTACATGCCGTCGGCCCATCTCAACCGTCGGTGGAATCAGATCCGGCTAACTTTGTGCGGCTGCAATGTGTTTGCAGCCTTGTAGGTGCTTACAAATTTGACCACGAGTATATGCTTAAGGAACGCGCGCGGTTCTAAAAGAAAGATGAACGAATGTGCTCAACAGACATGACCACACATATCATACTATATTTATATTGTAATCGTATAAAAATAAAGTAAAATCAATAAACTAAATAGAAAAGAACATATAAGATAGTACTCCCTCTATCCTATGATATAAAATATTTTAGATGGATGTGACACATCTTAGTACAATGGAGAGAGTACAAGATAAGCTAAGCACCTCATCGCAGGCCGTGGTGTTGACCAGCATGAGGCATTGGCCGCTCGCGCATGGCATGACATTAGCACACACATACTGACGCTAATGACGGGCATGGTCACCACTCACCACTCACCAGTAGGGCGAAAGGGGATGAGCGTTTGAGCGACAAGCGATGAAGACGAAGGCTCGGGGCTTGGGTCACTAAATTGGAAGGTGACAAAACGATCCATTGCCTCGTTCCTGGTTGAACCATTTCATTGATTTGATGGACTTGTTATAGGCTGGTGAATGAGAGCTAATATATAGATGGCTGAGAATGAGAAGGGATTTTGGGGGTGTGAGGCGACACTGAACATAGGTGGATCGGTCGACCTACACTAGACAAGAGTAGGTACGGTATTGTTACGATACGTATTTTACTACGTACGTATTGTGCAATACGTATGTTAGACTTTTTTTTAGTACAGTACGTACGTAGCAATAGTATCTAGAAGTCCAAACTAAAGATACGGTATAGGACATGTGTCCCGTAATCATGCGTAATCTACGGATGTACATGTACAGTGCATGCAGTATAATATTGTACTAGTTCTACGACGAAGAGAGAAAACTACGGATGAGATGAAAAGAGAGAAAAACAGCACAAACGTAAAGCTGTAAGCAGCAAACTTTGGCAGGCCGAATGCAGGTAGAGAAAAGGGACGGGGAAACGTACTCTTGGGCCGTAGTGTAATAGGCTTGGGCCAGCCCATCATCTCTCAGTCCGTCCGTCCAACAACATCGAAACCGTGTATAAAGTTGACCTGAAGAAAAAAAAAAAGAATGATTAACTCGTCAACAATGAGAATGAGACATGTGCCTAACAAATTCGAATTTGCAGCTCGAGGATTTCTTTTAAAAAAAAACAAATTTGACAGTGCAAAAGAACATCTAATAAATATTTTAGCTGCAGGAGTTAAAGCGGCTCTACGTTACCACCAAACGGCAGACGCCACGCACCTATCTCTCTGCATGCATCCCTTCTATTTCTGAATATTTTCTGTCGCTGCTGTGCTACCGCATACGTGCTCGTCACTGACGCCGGCCGAGGCCGCCATATTCTTCACTCCTCCCAGAACTCAACAAGAACTCACCAGACGACGACGTGAACCACTCCTGAAAAAAAAAAGAGAAGATACATCGAAATCAAATTCTACGGTCTCTGAAGCTGAAAAGACCATCAACATCTTTTAGTATCCTTTTTTCTCTTAATCTCATGCCATTGCATAATGCAAATATATGATTCTGTGCTGTTGCTTTTGTTGCACTCCTCCCTCCTTTTGCTTTCGCAGTCTGTGCCATCTCTTTTTCCAGCTAAGAGTAACAGCGGAGAGAAAAGGAGGAAGCAACAGAACAAGAGCAGCCATTATCATCTTGGTTTGTGGTGCTGGGGAGAAGAGGAGGTGAAGCCAGGAAGAAAATTTTGAAAGGGACAGACAATACAAATGACGGAGTTCATATTTTTGGCTTGTTGCTCCCCTTCTACCAGCTGATTCAGCCTATTTCGTGGAAATTTCCTGGAGCTCTTGACAGGCACAGATACTTCAGAAAAGGAGGGATATATTATATATGTCGTCATGATTTTTCATGACGTGAGTTTGATTTGTTTGGGGGAATCACAGTAGCAACTAGCAGAATCACAGAAATGAAGCGATTTGTTGTAAATATTGACAGTAATTGGGATGATAACTGGTGACAACGATAAACAATGAACTAGACCGTGGAACAGAGTAACTAAGTGTCTGACGGAGAAAATTGCATACCTGACCGTGATGGCTTTTTCTTTTTTTGTTCCTGAAATCGACGGTGTTAAAAAGTCGATGGGTCAAAGTCTCCTTTTCCTTTTCTTGAATGAGAACTGCAGAAATCAGGATGGCTACGATGTCGCAATCTCTTATCACCAAGATGTGCATCTCTCTCCGGCTTCATTTTTGCCACTTACGTTTACATCTTTGTATAGCGGTTCATTACCTCAGCATGCACATAAGCCCTGAGACAATGTAGAAGTTAGTTCTCCAACAAAGGCATACAATCTAATTAATTTCTCAGTGCTAAGCAAGTGCATGATATCTCAAGGATGGCTGAATTTTCCTTTTCCCTGTGTGACAAAAACATATCAAAATACCTGTCCCCCCCCCCCCCCCCCCGGGGGGGATTCTAGATGAATCTGTTAACTAATTAAGCTTTTGCTAATATGGACAATGACCAGCGTTTTCCGTTTAATCATGCAGTAAAGCGAGATATAAACAAACCCCTCTGGACAACTAAGCATTGTCAAAAAGGCAGGGCTGGAATAGATGCTTTCTTCTCCTCCTCCATGCAAAAAAGGTGTATTATATGTCACAATGGTTGCTACCTTTCAACTTTGTGACAAAATAAAACTCCTCCTTTGCACGGGGAAACACTAACAAAAGCAGAGGCCTATCTCTTTCTTATTTGGCATGATAAAGGAAGCCACTAAGCTGTGGTTGCCTACAACACCAGAACACTCTAGGGAAGGGAAAAGAATCTTAACAAGACTACATGAAAGGAATGCCCTAATATTAAATTTTATTTGTTCATCCGCGTTGTAGTTCAGTGCCGTCTCCTTCATGTAATTCTCTTCACTTTTGCTTGTTTGGGTTGTGAAACTTTGACTATACAGTAAATGGGAAAAAAAGGATGGTTAAAAAAATGGTAAAAGTGTCAAGGGTACGTTTTGTAATAACACATGAAGAGCATGCATGGACAAGTGATGACATATAATTAACACAACTTTAGCTTGTACTTTCAAACTAACACAATGCCGTGTAAAATTGCATGTGATCATTTTGTAAGCTAAACTTTTATTCACGAGTATGTGTTTTATGAATGGACATATTTCCTTTTTTGAACATGTGTGTTCAAACATCTAAAATATAATTATGCAAACCTACCTTGGCAATTGAATTTTCCCTGAAACATCAATATTGTGTAAAGATCTGTTGAATCGACACTACATATATCTATGACAATCATTATCTTATGAAAGGTAAAAGATTATAACAACAAAAGAAGCTCCACAATAGAAAAGCAATAACCAAAGACATATATCAAGTGTGATTCATCCTCCAAAAGTAGTTTTTATCTTCCATCAAAATCTCAGCGATACAGCTCATGATGAGTTCTCCAAAGAAGAGAAATGAACAACTATCACCTCCTCTTTAAGTTACCTTCTCAAAGGGTGTGTTTTGTCCATTTGTAAAGTTGTAAAGGAGCCTCCCCTAGTCACACCCCAACTAAAATATAGGCTCAACGAAACGTCCACTCACCTCTATAGCTGTTGTTAGAGTTGTTATTCCTTTCACTTGTTAAACTAGTGCAGGGTATAAAATCTCCTCTACCCTCCCCCACAGTACAAGCCTCCCTCACTTTCCCCTCCCTCCTGCAAAATCTTTCACTTGCTCCCATGGCCTCCGGCTCAGAGCCTATAGAGTGTCAGGTGCTAAATTTCATCCTTTTAGTTTTCTTTCCTCTTAACTTATGATAGAAATTATTCAGCTCACCAGCACGGTTCAGTTACTAGGTGTTCTCTTCTGTTCTTCAGGATTATAGATAGCTCGCTGATTGTTCTTTAAATTGTTCTTGGCTGCCTGGCAACACATTCCCTTATGTTCAATTTCCATACTTTTGCTGTTCCTCTTTCTTGTGATAAAGGCCATGTGAGTGTACTGATAACCGATCGGTTTGTATGTCTGATATCTGATTTAGGTTCTTGTGCTGAGGGTGTCCATTCATTGTGAAGGATGCAAGAAGAAAGTGAAGAAAGTGCTTCAACATGTTCCTGGTATGTTTTATCAAATCCTCAAACCGCATACCGAGTGATCTTTACTATGTAACTGTGTAGCTTTAAAGTCCATTTGTGATCTTCTTGTTGCAAAAGTTGTATCTTGAAGAGTTAAAACGAATTATAATGCACTCTGTTAGGTATATTTGCTTGGCCATCTTTAATTTGCGGAATTCAGGGAAAAAAAAACATGACAGTGATAGGAAGGGTAATGCTAAGTGAAAACATGCATACTGTGAATATAAATTGAGGAAGAAACTGTTCAACTTGACCTGTAAATTAACATGGCACTGACCTAATTTCTGTGTTCCTTTTGATCATGAAGGAGTGTTCAGATGCGACGTCGATGCCCGGAGCAACAAGGTCATAGTCACGGCCTCAAGAAATATGGACGCCAACATCCTTGTTGCGAAGCTGCGCAAGTCCGGCAAGCAAGCTGAGCCATGGCCAGAGGAGCCAAAGCAGCAGCAGCCACCGCCACCGCCTGCAGAGAGCCAAAGCCAAGAGACTAAGAACCAAAGCGACGAATCCAGCAAGCCGAGTGATCAACCAGCCGAAAAGCCCGTTCCCGACAAAGCTGAAGGCAGCGCAGCGGAGCCAAACAACCCTCAGCCATCGCCGGAGCCGACGAAGAGCACCGATGAGACCCCAAAGCCAAATCAAGAAATCCAGGAGCCATCCAACGCCAAGGCCAACACCGATGCCAACGCCAGTGGCAATGCAAGTGACGAGACCAAGGAAGCAGCAGCAACAGGAGAGCAACCCAGTGGGCCAAAAGGGAAAGTAAAGCAACACCGGGAGAGGCCGATCGATGCGAGGGTGACAATGGAATACGGCGGAGGCAGCCACGTGAACTACATGCCGCAACCGCAGCCGGTGCCCGTCATGAGCTACAATGTGGCACGGCCGACGGCGAGCGCGGCCTACTACGCCGCCCCACCGGCACCGGCGCCGATGTCAATGCCGATGCCCATGGCAAGGCCTGGACCATCATCACAAGGCTACATTGACGAGGAGTACTCGCCTTCCTACTACAACCGTTCATCGCCATATGAGCCTTACTACTATCCTCAACCTTCGCCATACCGCTACCAGCATTATCAGCAATCTTCAGCTGACGACTACTACTATGGAGCACCCCAGCAGAGGAGCGCCTTCTCGCCGCCACGGGATGCTTACGGTGAAATGTTCAATGATGAGAATGCTAATTCTTGCAGTGTGATGTGAAGCAATGCAGTAATTTAGCTAGTTTTATGCTCCTTAACTAGTGACTATATGTTAGATATATAGTAGATTTAGTACCGGTAACCGATGTATTAGTAGTACTCAGGTTTCATGCATGCTACTAGAATAAAATGAGCTGAGCTTGATGCATGAGAGGGAGAATTTGAGGGGTTAATGAACACTTCTGATGTTTATCAGAACAATTTTGTAACACTTGATAACATGGTTATCTCGGAGATGATTCTAAAATATAAGTTGGTATTATGAAATCCTGGTAAACTTGCACCAAAACATTTGCGTTGATACCAATCTATAATATGTTTAGCAATATATTTTCAGAAGGGGCTTGAATGACACAGAGTTACCAAGAAAATATGCATGGTTTCATAAGTATGACTTTTTCAAAAAAATTCAATAGGAAAAGAACCAATTCAAATGTAAAAGCTCATTCAAAGTGCTCAAAAGAATAGAAGGATCAGAACTATACTTTTCTTTTTTCTATTTTGCTTTATTTTAAAATCTAGTGTTCCCCTAACTGAGCAACTAACCTTATATATACGTTGCCACGGGAAGGGGAGCTAATCCTCTCTGCATTCACCTTTTGGTCTAGTAGGATATGCTAAACCTGACACGGTAAAGCTCTAGTTGTGCTCTGAAGACAGCAGAATCTGCTCGGGTATGGTGCATTGGCTCTGACCAAACTTTAACACTTTAATAACAGTAACTGCACCAGAACTAAGGAGAGCAGCCGCTGATCAAATGCAGATCAAGATTCATTCTGCATACTGTTATGCATGCCGTACATGCAGGGACCAGGATGCAGCTGCAGTGAGAGATAACAGCTGAAGAGATCGATGAGCAGATATCGTGGTGAAGAACTCATTTTTTTAGAACCGTGTTCAACAACTCAAGATACATGAAGTATCAAAGAGAGAGACCCACAAGAAGTGAACTCAGAAGCTGAAATGTCAGTATATATGCTAGTAAGCAACAAGGCTCCAGACCTAGCAACTCATTTTGGAGAATGGAGATGACTTTTGCTTGGCCACATAAACGGATAGGTATGGGATTAGCCCCCGAGGAACACCAATTATGGACTCCAAGCTTCGCAATTAGTTAACTGATACCGATGGTATATGTGCGGTTCACATTTCGATTTCACAATCCCCATGAAAGTGAAAGCAATTGTGCTACGTCTTGTTAACAGTTTCTTTTCGTTAAACCAAAGCAAAGGTTGACATGAAAGTTGCTGTCCCAGCCTGCCTGCCATTCAGGCAGCAGAGATTACTAGTTAAGCATCAAAGCCATGCTGCTCTGCAACTCCTAGGTGGTCTCGTTTATCGAGTTGTACAGTGACAAAATATCCTAACTATCTATCTACCTGTGCAATGAAAGTACAATTTACACGAGCTCATCCAGAGATAGTCTGAACATTCAGTCATACTGGAGTATGCAGCGACGCAGAATACTTACAAATGTTATGCTGGTAAAAATGCTTCTTCCTGACCTCCTCGCCTCACAGCAACTAGAATCAACATCCTTGATAGCTGCGCATAATCTGAATCATGAACACTTCTCTTGGACGGTAAGAAAATCGAAAAAATTCTCATGCACAGGGATGCAGGATTTGTAATACCTAGGATCCATGACGAATTACTTGTTTAAACGAAACGGATTGGGGTTTTCTGAACCCCTTCCATCTCGAGACGAGGGTTCGCCGCGCAGAGCCACAGGAGAGGACGCACGTCAAGTGGTCGTCGACGAGACGGCCGCCGGCCATTCTCTCGGTTTCCGAGCGACTCGACTGCAGCGGAGAGCGGCGGCGGCGAGTAGGATGGGGTTTGATTTTGGGGTTCGTGGGGTCGAGAGGAAGGTGCGTGATCATACGACGGGAAGTCGGCGGCGAGGGTTTAGGGTATTGAGGCCGGGGCGGCGGAGTGGAGAGGAAGGCGAGCGAGACGGCGGCGGGCGGGCGGGGCGGGCGACGGCGAGGCGCGCCGCCGCGTCCAAACGCTGACCGGCCGCGCCGCCCTGCCTCGCGAGGAAACCGCAAAAGCCCAAGCTGAGTTGGGCCTCAGCGGGATTGCCGGGATGGCCAATTGGACCGAGACGCGCGTGGGCTGGAACGTGAATCCCATCCGCGTCCGTGTTGGGCCGGAATGGGATTCCCAGGTCCGTTCCGAATGGGCCGGGTCGCGATTGCGTGGAGGGAAAAAGTACACCGAAGGTCCCTCAACTTGTCAGCGAGATACAAAATCATCCTCGAACCACAAAACCAGATATACGGGATACGTGGCGGCTGAGTCAGCGTGGGACCCACGTGGGCCCCACATGTCAGGGTGCCACCTCATCTGATCCCTCTTATTTCCCCTCTTCTCCCTTTCTCTCTCTCACTTTTCTTAGCCGGCGACGGGCGGCGCTGTTGGGAGGAGGCCGCCGGGGGGAGGGCGGAGGAGGAGGTCCGGCAGCCGGCGTCGCGCCGGCGAAGGCAACGCCGCCGTCAGCATCCTCGTTGCCGCCGCCGTGGCACAGCGTTGCTTGGCGGCCGCGGGGGGAGCAAGGTAGTGTCAGCGGCGGCGGCTGAAGGGGACGAGGCAGGAGGAGCGATGCAGCCGCCGTGAGAACCCCGTCGAGGCCGGCGGCGCCCCACGGCCTAGTTCGGCTTCGTCGTTGCCTCCACCCCCAGTCGCGGCACCCACGCTTCCCCGACCACGATGCCGCCGCCTCCGCCATGGCGTCCGTGAAGGCCCCCGCGCCGCAGGAGCAGAAGGTGGAGGGCGAGTCGTCGGACGCGTCGTTAGCGGTGGGGGGAGGCTCTGAGCTCCCGCCCGCGTGCGGCGGCCACTCGGCGGCAATCGGCCCGGCCGACCGTCATGGTCTCCTCCTCCTCCTCCTCCTCCGCGGCGGGGGGCGGCTTCGAGCTCCCGCCCGCGTGCGGATTCCACTCGGCGGCAACTGGCGCGGCCGACCGCCGTGGTCTCCTCCTCCTTCTCCGCTTGGCGGCCGCCGTGGCATCCACGGTCGTCGTCGTCGCCGCGGCGAGCGACGCCGGCAAGCTGTCGCTGTGGGCGCTGGTGAAAGTGGTGGCGCCACTCCCTCCTCTCCCGCCGACGCCGCCGCGCGCTGCTCCCTCCTCTTCTGCTGGCGCCCACCGGGGAGAAGGGCGGCGGACTTGGTGCGGCCGCCGCGTCGCCATCTTGCTCCCTGTACGCGGTGAAGAAAAACGTGTCCTCCGTCGTGTCGTTGTACTCTCTGGCGGCGGTAGCAGCTCCCACTCCGGGTGCCCGGTTCTGTCGCTGCCGCTCTCAAGTCGTCCTCGAGGTATTTGTCCGATGCCGGGGAATTCCCAGCCTTGGCTCTCCGGGTAGGATGGGTATCTCAGCTCACCTGCAGGGGCCAAGCCCAATCTCTATGTCCACAATCAGGCCAGACCGCCAGAGTCCAAGAAATCGGCCATGTTCTCTCTGAAGCTCTTCATGAAATCGGCATACAACTAGTGTCACAGATAAACAATCGATCTAGTCGATTAGATTATCCTAATTTTGATCATGGTTGTGATATGTAAATTTGCAATCTCAATGTCAGTATGTCACAAATTATGAAATCAGTGTACCTGGATGGGAGTTCTGCCATGGAACAGAAGCCGGTCGTCAACGCCGATGGTGAGGTACTCCTGGTTCGTCGAGCCACCGGGGCTCGTGTAGCACACGTCGGGGTCATCGTCGCCGACGTCGCGGACTCAGCGCGGCAGCGGGATGGCTCCCTGTACGCGCGCCACTCGTACCGCGCCGGCCCGGTGCCCTCGACGATGCCCCACCACACGTCCGCCATGACGCCGTCGACGCCGGCGTCCCACCACATCCGCCGCAGCCGCGTCCTCCAGCTCGTTCGCCGCGGTGACCACGCCCAGCTGCACACCACGCCACGGCGCGGCGCCGCTGGACACGATCAATTCGAACGAAAGCTTGAAGAGATTGCGTGAGCTCGGAGCTTACCGGCAGCAGGCCTCCTCCCCACCCGGCGCGGTGGCCTGCTGCCGCGTCGCCGCCCGCCGCTGGCCACCGACGCCCTCCTCCTCTCCCGCATTGCCTCTGCGGTCTTCTCCCCACCCTTCGGCCAGCTGCTAGCCTGCACACAGAAGTGAGAGAGAGGAGGAAGGGAGAGAAGAGGGGTAAGAAAGAAGGTGCTAACGTGGACAGTCTGACAGGTGGGCCCCACGTTGACTCAGCTGCCACATCAGATAAAACCGAGGTGTGAACGGTTTTGTAATTTGAGGGATGTTTGCAGTTGGAGGACGATTTTGTAATTCGATGACAAGTTGAGGAACCTTGGGTGTACTTTTTCCTTGAGTGGAGTGTTGGGCTGGGACGGGTGCGTCTGGGCTGCAACGTGAATCCCATCGGGCCATCCCCTAGCTACTTGCGTGATGGGCCGGAATTGGAGTCAGGATTTGCAGGCCAAATTTCTTTGTGAACTTATTCATTTCAGATATTGAGCGGCTAAACAGGATGGGCTTCTTTGCAGGCATCCTTTGAGGGCGATGCCTTAACTAAATCCCTAAATTAATTCTACTGCGTTTCTTTATTTCGGAGCACGTACACAAAAGTTAAAAGTTCGTCACAGACTCACCGTGATCCAGTCAGGTTGATTTGTTTTCGAAAATTTTACTCTGTTTTCAAATTTTCGCTGTTTGGATGGTCCAGTATATCATGTGCACAGATCTGCCAATCTCAGCGTGCCTCCGCTCACAATTTTTGGCACTTCTGTCTCTAAGATATACTGAGTATATATAGTAATATAGTATACTGGTCACTTCAAGAGCTCAAGTCATACAATTTCAAAGCAAACTTGAGGTCACTGCACTTATTGCATTGCCAGGCATTTTTGGATTGAAGCCATTTTTGCCTAATCGTTTTTTTGGCAACTTTAATAGTATCACATGTATGTGCGATCCGTTTTACTACTTTTTGTTCACACTAATACAAATTCTATAACATCAAATTTGGCACTATTTGCCAATGTTTTAAAACTACCAAAATTTTGATACGGCAAAAAATTAACTTCTAGGCCGAGTTTAGTTCCAAAATTTTTCTTCAAACTTTCAAATTTTTCATCACATCAAAACTTTCCTACATATATAAACTTACAACTTTTCTGTCGCGTCGTTCCAATTTCGACCAAAGTTTTAATTTTGGTGTGAACTAGACACACCCCTAAGCAAACAGGATTGTAATTTGCATATAGGACCAAACAGAGCAGGCATGCATGTCCATACCGCCACTTGAATAATAATGCCAATTTACATATCGTGGCCACTACTGTTGCTGCAGTCTCAGTTGCAGCATGTAGCTAGCTCTCTGATCGGATCAGATGTTCAGATGCGAACAAGACTAGCTAGCGACCCAACTTGTTCTTCGTCTGGATGCGGCAATGCGGCACACACACAACTGACACGAGTACAGTACTACTTAAGATGCAGGTAAGATTAATACGGTCGATTCTCACGTGATCCGGAGGCTAATCCATGTGCTGCTGCAACGACGCAAAACGCCGACACAAAAGATTAACATGCGGATTTGTTATGGCCACGGAGCAGGCTTTGGCATGTTAATTCTGATCAAAAGTTCAGAAAACCATCGCTAGCTAGCTAAGTAGCTAGCTGCATCCAGCAATTGGATTAAATTAACAAACTAACTCATGCAACTAGCTATATATAGCGGTATATTCCTAATGGCCAATGTCTGAATTTGCCTCTAGCAAGACAGGAATGGAGTTAATCTCGCTAGCTAATTAAGCACGACTATTTCAGCTAGCAAGTCAACTGATACTCTGTAAGTGTGCCTCATCATTAGGCTCTATGGCTTCTTTTATCGAGGTATTAGGCCAGCAAAGTCAATACTGTAATGAGGTACTTGTGACAAAGTTTTTCTTTTGGGTTAGATTTGGCATGTTCCAATTGGACAGCTAACAGTGTATGGATCTCGTGGTCATCATCTTATGAAGAAAATTAGAGCGACATTAGGTGCCTCGTGTCAGGAATACAATGAACATTACCGTATCCTGATGTTTTTCCTATAGAAAAATGGGCTAATGGAATCTTGAAAAATCGAAGTAAAAAACAACATATAGAAATTCTTATCTTACAACCTTTCTACATATGCTTTTTCAAGTTAAAACTGTGCGTTCCGGTTGTGCGCGCGTAAATATTAGCATATTTTGTGTTGTGTTTTTTTTAAAAAAAAAATTCAAGCTGAAAGTTTTACTGATAACCACTAAAATTTGAAATTAGTTTAGGCTGAAATAGAAACGATGAAAAGGAATTATTTACTCCCAAGTGATGTTCCACGTTTGTAATCTCTCCCCAAATTTCAAACACTACAGTTACTACCCCAGTCTCCACCGCCTCACTCCACAGAATTTTTTTAAAACGAATCTTGCCTTGACATTTTCTTAAATTTTAATCAAACCATCTCGAGATCTTAACCAAACCAACCCACCTCACACGACACACAACTCGCAAAGCGGTAGCAGAAGCGAAGAAGGCGATAGTACAACATACCACCGCGAGACGATGCCGCCGCCGCGCCGCGCGGCGCTCGCCGCCGCCGCCGTGCTCCTCCTCCTCGTCGTCGCGGCCGCCACCGCGCAGGCCGTGGAGGTGGCGCCGTACTGCGTGGGCGAGCCGGGGGAGGAGTGCGTGGCCGGCGGCGGCGGCGAGGAGGCGGTGGCGGTGTCGGCGGCGGCGAGGAGGAGGCTGCAGGGCGGCGGGTACATCAGCTACGACGCGATGCGGCGCAACGCCGTGCCGTGCTCGTACCGCGGCGCGTCCTACTACAACTGCCGTCCCGGCGGCCAGGCCAACCCCTACACCCGCGGCTGCTCCGCCATCACCCAGTGCAGAGGCTAGCTTAGCCACCTCGTCGCCGGCGGCCGGCTCATGGCGCCATTGGCGGCGGCGGCATCAGTGATTGTTCAGTTTCTTGCAAACATTTTCTTCTTCTTCTTATCCTCTTCTTCGTTTATACATGTACTATCTGAGAGTTGAGATAATTTGTTAGGTTGAGCTGAAATCGGAGCAAGTTTTCTTGATCCATACTGAATTCTTTTTCTCCTGTAATTGGCATTGGTAATCCTGATCCATTTTGTGCAAATGCTCATAGCTAGCTAGCTACAACGATCCATGCATGCATATCCTCTCTCGATCCACTGCTTGAAATGGTCAGGTAGTACATTCTCCGATCTTGTAAAAAGGGTAGATATGATGCGGTAAAAAGTTTTTGGGATTTACTCCTGAAGATTCTGACGAACTGTTTGATGATGGATGGGCAGATGCGTGGTGGTCCTGAATCTGGTTAATTTAGGGCCGTTTTGGTTTGATACCAAAAACAAACCCTACCAATTTATTAGCAAATTAAATAGTAATTGTGTTATTTTGGATTGAAGCCAAATATTTTGGTAGTGCCCTTATACTATTTGGTCATTTTCTAGAAGTTTCTTCACTATACTATAAGAATTTGACTTTATATTAGTAGCGATCCAAATGGTAGCTAAATAATTTTACCCTACCAATATTTTGGTAGTGCCAAAGTTTGCCTAGACTTTGGCACTACCAATAAATTGGTAGGGCAGAGAACCAAACAAGCCCTTAGTGTTACACATGGCCTGAAGCTGAAGCTGCCCAAAAAGCGAGTGACGAGAATATGTGTTGGGCCCTTGTGAACAGCAGTTGAAATGGGCCCCTTCTACTTACTGTATTTGGGCTGTGGGCCGTAGGCTGTCTCTTCTCAAGTTACACTCTACTGCCACGACTGTGAGGCTTATAATTTTTATTATTTGGTAAACTACCCGCATAATTTTTCATAGACAAATTGAATTAGATTTGATATATAAATTTTAGCTCATATTTTATATATTCAATTATATCGTGTATACAGTACGGAGTATATACTATTGAATTTAATATACAAGTCTTTCGCTCTATGCTATATTTATCAATCTACATCGTTATAATTTAGTTCCACCGTAATTTCACAATATAAATTTTATTTGTTGCTCCGGTTAATATGATAATTAACCTCTAGAGAAAATGTGATGATTTATTTTCGAACTATCTAGCTATTTATCTAGATATATATAGATAGATAGTAGATAAAGATAGATATATAGATAGATATAGATAGGTAGATAGATACAAATTTGTTTGTTTGGTTTGGTTGCACGAATTAATTTCAGTCAATTCACACTCCAGAATTTCCTATAAATAAATTTGTAGCCAAGCGAAAAGATTCTTATCAAGAACAACGGGAGATTAAACAGTCCATTTTCCATAAAAAAAAATGAAGGCATTTTATTCGATTGAGTTCATAACCCAGCGCCTTCCATCTTTACACAACGAAAATGAGTAAAATGCCTTTTCTTTTTTCCTTGTCTCTATCTCAAACCAAACAATCACTTGGGCTCCAACGGCGGCGACGAGCGGTGGACACGGGCCTCACGCAACGGCGGCTCATCGCCGCCGCCGCCGCCGCCGCCTCCTCCTCCTCCGCCGCCACCGCCGCCGCCGCCGCACCGCTTGGTGCACATGCACTTGGAGAAGACGCCCTTGGAGCAGTAGCCGCCGGTGTACTCCTCGTGGACGCAGATCATGGCGCAGTTTCTGTTGCCCCTGCACTTCCCGCGGTACATCTTGCTCCTTGCTTTGCAGATGATAGCTTCTGTGCCTGGTAAAAATCGATCAACGAGGTAAAATACAAATGCAATGCAAGAGGATTATTATTCAACTGATTAACCATTTCAAATCGCTGCAAATTCTGAATTACCGGAGAGTGAGGCGAAGAGGATGGCCATGAGTAAGGCAATGGCAAGCATGGTGGTCATCTTCCTCCCGGCCGTCGACATGGCTGGGGATCAAGTAATCTGAATGGAAGAACTTCTTTTTTTTTTTTGGGTTGAGGGAACTGAATGGAAGAACTTGATGAGAATTGAGAAGGGATTGCATGAACAGGGGGATGATATATGCATCCTGAAACTTGCATGTAGTTAATGTGATTACTTGGCATTAATACAGAAGATGTATGTGCAAATTTAATATGTAAAATGGATGTGCATGTTTAATACAAAAGATGGATGTGCATCTTTAATACAAATCTTTTTTGCACATTTAATACAAAAGATGGATGTGCAATTGTGCATACCTTGATGTGGATTCTCGTAGGGTGTATAGCCTTTAAGAACTCCAATGTATAGCAAAACATTTATTGGATACTTTCAACACCATATCTGTACACTCTAAAACCCATTTATTGTATTTTCCAACTAATACCCACACCCTAAAAAAACATGGATGTGCCTATCTTGGAGTTAAATTCTTGGAGATACTAGTTCTATGCCCGTGTTTTGCTACGGATTAAAGAAAATATATTATAATATTAGTTAAAATAAATAAAAATATACTTACCATGAAATGTGTTACCTATCTTTTTTTCTATACTCTATAGGGAATTTTAACCTTAATTTGATTTTATACTCCTTTAATAGATGACGCCGTTGACTTTTTCTTACATGTTTAACCATTGGTCTTATTCAAAAATTTTATGCAAATGTATAAGATATAAATCACACTTAAAGTACTATGAGTGGTAAAACAACTCATAACAAAATAAATTATAATTACGTAAATTTTTTGAATAAGATGAATGGTCAAACATGTAAGAATAAGTCAACAATGTCATCTATTAAAAAACGGAGGTAGTATGTAGATAGCCATTTAGATTTTTTTTTAATATCAATAAGTTTAAGGGATAATTTGCAAATTAACAATGATAGTAGGTGGGATAGCAAATTCATTGCCACCCCTACTACCCTCTTTTAAAACAAAAACATGTTACTGTATTTTCCAACCACATACCCACACCTAAAAAAATATGGATGTGATTATCTTGGAGTTGACTTCTTGGAGATATATGGCTTTTATTAAAGCAAAGTCATATATTTCTTGGATTTTTAACATTTAAATAACTCTGCATTTATGTCTATTTATAATGAAAATTACCAGCAATATATTTGTTTTCAACATGTATGCGTTGCTACAACACATATAATGTAGCGGGAGCGTAAAAAAATAATTAAAAAAAAACTAACCACAAGAACCCACCTAGGGTCCTATGATATCGAATGCATGACTTGGCTATATATTAGTTCCTATTACACACACAAGCATGACGGCGTCACGTTTGGGAATAAATACAATAGAACCATTGCATTACAGTGACATTACCATACTTTGCAAGTGCCATTTAGTGCCTTCTTTTTTCCATTTGCAATAAGCTAACACTACTATTGTTTCTAGATATACAAGGGCAATTTGGCTTAGACAAGCTGGACTACTGCAGCAATTCTCAGGGATCCACCCTGGAGAAGATCGCCAAGTTCGTCGAACAATATGGCAGTGCGCCAACCCCACCCTTTTGGAGCTTTGGGTAGGAGTGTGCCAGCCTGCTTTAGGCTTCCGAAAATCATGACCTCTCTCTTCGATGGACAGATAAGCTATGAGCAACAGAAGAAAAATGGCAAATTAAACAATATACAGTATCATCAACAATCCAACATTATGTGAAGCGAAATGGAGCAGACTATACCTGATACCGAGCAGTGACCTTTTCCCGGTGGTCTACATACATGTTGGCCTGATAAAGAGTTGATCAGTTCCCAATTTCGCACTATAAGATATGAATTCATCAAATCACTCACCTTCCTCAATGGGTCTAAAGGCTCAGCCTTGCGTCGGTGCAGAAAGAGTCCTGCATTATAATCGTTAAATGATTTTGAGCAACCAACAAAGGTGAAAGGCAACAGGAATTCAGAACAGGTATACTATTTACCAAGGGTGCGACGTCCATGAGGATCCTCGTCGTTGAATGCCTGGACACTTACCTGCAAAATGCTCTCGTCCATTACCTAACTAGCTTTAGGCCTTAAGAAGCGTAGATGAATACATGACAGTAAGTTGCTAACCTTCCAAAGAGAGCCTGCATAAAATACTTCAGTCGAATGCTTCACCTGACTATCTGCGAGCCTGTGCACATCTTCAAACTCAACTCTGTATTCAGTAGAAGTGTTCAATGCTTAGTCAAAACAGGAAGGTAAAAATGCACATCCAGTATCAGGTTCATAAGGTATGCAGAGAAAAAGAGGTAAACTGCACATTCAGACTGTTTTGGTTTTCTTTTTCCCTTCCGTTTGTAAAAAGTAGCAACAACTAACAAGAACCCAGATGGACTGTATGTTAAAAAAAATAAATCAAACAATTTCGAAGTTGGAACACATGATTTCACATTGAAATAAACACCACACAGAACTGGTCAGGTTTAATCTGGATGACTGGGACTCTGTCCAAAGAGATGCTAGCAGAAGCAGAATAAGCATGAAATCTTACCCAAAGCGGAAAGGTGGGAAGTGACTAAGTGGTGTTTTCATGTCCAACGAGATAGTTGTGTTCTCTGTAGTTTCCAAGTTGGATCCAAGTTCATGCTCTTTTGACTCTTGCATCTGGAGAGAGGAACCACCTGGGGTTGAAACAGAAGCAGCACCAGAATATCTAACTTGAATGCCTGTCTCAAATATACTTTCTGTCTGATGATGAGAAGCACTGCTTTCTTGGCTAAGATTAACCAATGCAGTCAGACCATCTCCTGAAATATCACCATTGTAGTCGACTCTAGGTTCTGATTCATCATTTGCGAATGGTTGTTGACCATTTCTTGAACCAAGTCCATAAGGAACACGAGAGAAGACATAACGTGTGGGAGCCCAAGCTGCACCAGGAACATTAGAATTTCCTCTCCCAATACCAGCAAGTCCATCAACTGCTCCTCTGACATTGACACGGACAGGCCCAAAAACAGCATTTCCTTCACCATGGGCATCTGTGAGGTAGATATTACCTACAGTACCGGAAGCACTGCTCCGATCATGCTCTTGCCTGTAGTGATGATGTGAACTCACATGTGCTTGTTTACAAGCACATGAATTACCAGTAAGGCAACAATTTGTGCAAGTATCAGCAACTATTGCTTGTACTCTGTGACACAGAAGCACCTGCATTAACAAACAACCAAAGTGTAAGAGAGGGTCTTAGTAGGAACAGAAAAAATACTAAAGTCAGGGAGTAGATTGATAACCTGTAGCCAAAGACCATCATTTACAGCTTTGCAAGGAAACCCAAACTCTTCAAGTTGCTTTCGAACACTTAACAATGCATCAAATGACATATTACAGTAGAGAAGAGAACCCCTTTCAAATATATTCATAAAAGCATTGTATTCATCAGCAGAAAGAGAAGAACTTCCCCTAACACATCTAACTTGCCGCCGACCAACAACCCTACCACCCCAAAGTGGTGCGTTGGGCTTTCCCCACTCAGTTGGAACTAACCCATTACTGGAAGAGGTTCTTGAGAGGTAGTTCCTTGTTTGGTCACTAGAAAGCCAGATATCCTCGTTAAATTGATAAGAAGTGCTTTCCCCAGATGGTCCTCCTGTGGAAAAATCATTTACCTTCCTCCTGGAAGCCTCAGCATTCTAAATTTCAGAGCAAATATACAAATTTAGTGAAGTAATTTATTTCATTATTTGACAATAGAAGGAAAACACAACATATTGAACAGAAGCAGAAATTTGAGCATGTTATTACTTGCTCAATGGAGTATGCTGTGCTATCCTGCGGGATTACCATATCTGGAATATCACTAGTGTTATGGGCACTTATAGTCTCTGTGTTGTCATGTAATTTTAAGTTCTGCAATTCAGACCCCATAAGCTGCTCCTCACCAGCTTCATTCATTGGACTCTTTCCCTTCCTCATGGAATGATCAGAATTCGCAGAGCTTGACGTAAGGTTCAAATTTTCATTTCCACTAACTTCTACATCAGGCAGAGTGACCTTTGCAAGCAACGCATATAATGCTAGTTCAAACCTTCAAGTGGCAAAATAAGTTGTTGTCATAACTGTGTTCTAAATTCCAATATCATTCAGCAGACAAGTTTATGGATAACATACCGTTTCTCCTCATTAGGTACCCATAATTCGTCAGATGTAAGGAGCGCATGCAAAGTTTGTGAAGAAAGTTTTGGGAGCACCTAACAATAAAAATAAATAAAAGTTGAAAATCAATATTACAAACAAAAAAAATAGAAATATTAATAAACATTGCAGTACATATCAAAATTATCCGAAAAGCCATGTGTCATCATTCATGTTGCAACAGAGCAAGAAACTGATAATCTTAGAAAAGCTTTCTAAGCAGTTCTTATACCCCCCCCCCCTCCCGTCACACACACACACACACACACATTTGCATTTCAACTACCACCCTGTTCAGTAGAACATGTCTTTGTGTTAAAAATTTTAATACCAAAACAAATCATGTGATGCACTTATGTATGGATTGCAAGTTTAAGTCACAAAAATTTTAATTAGGATATCTCATGGTGAGAATATCTAACATAAAACCAGCCTATTAGTACTATACCAAAATTTAGATGGAAATCACAATAAACCTACTATATAATTACTGGTGAAGGCCATAATGAAAAAAAGGCAGTTACATGGATATTCCTAAAATAAAAATATATTTGAGAATCTACTCATTTTAGCCAACAAACTCACTGTGAATGTTCATTACCTCTCGTAGTTCCAATGTGGCACTTTGGCAAAGATAACCCCAGCAGGCATTTCTGACACGTTCCCCATGACTACCATAGTCTTGACTCTCCGCAAACAGCTGTAAAGAATAATAAAGAAAATAATACAAAATAAAGATGAATGCTTATCAAGGATATAAACTTATATTACTTCATTAATAAAAAAAGTTACAGAGAAAATAATCGAGTAGTTGTGAAGATAAGACACACAGCAGTAACGGACTAACCTGATATTGCAAAAAGTTTGATGTCCAAAGCTCAGAAATAATAAAGTCGGTACATATTGTACATAAATCCTGCAATTGACCATCTGTAAGTTCACAACAACAGCAAAGAAGTGAGGCAGAAGAGAAAGCTTTCGAATGAAGTAGACCTGAAGATCCAAAAATGATGCAGCTGCAAGTACTCGGAACGCATTGTTATCATTAAGCTTTGGGGGTTGCCCGTAAAGATATGCTAACGCGATTGCAATTGCTTCTGAGTCAATGTTTGGATCATCTATATGCAACACCACTGTGGGAGCTCCAGCCTCCCTCCAAGGACCATGTAGCATATTCCTGCCAGTCATTTTTAGCACTTTTTATGTCACTTGTACCAAAGATTATAGTACGGAGATATGGGGTTTGACTGCAGAAGGAGGTTCACTGCTATGTAGGATGAACAACGAAGCACATATATGAGATGAAGACACTGAGAGGAATTTTAACTATTCAACATTATTCATTGGATTTCTATGTAGATTATGTTATCGAATAAGTAATGTGTTTCATGGAAACTATTCCATAAGCTCAACTGCATATTATACAAGGAAAATAAGTATACAACAAGATAACATCTAGCCAAATCTCATCATACAGAAGAAAGAAGGAAACCTGCTTAGTCCCCGATTATTATTATTATTATTATTTTTTTGGGGGGGGGGGGGGGGGGGCGGCAAAATCCATCAAGGAGAATAAGAATGAATCATGAACCTAACAAGTTTCACTAAAGTGGGAAATCTACATTTTAGTTTATGTACTGAGTGTGAAATCAATAATTACGTTTTCACTTCTCAAGCTACGCGAACTTGCTCTAATTAACAGCAAAACTCAAAATTAGGTCGCCCAACACACATTTTTGCTCAGATTCTTCTACCAAGCATTTCAAATAGGGGATCACATGAAAACAGCTAAAATCCCACCTCAAAGGAATAGAAACGACCCCCAAATGACACTGAAACATACATTTCACTTTTCCATGGAAATGAAATCCTAAGATACTCATAACGAAAGCAGTAACCCCGATCCCCCCACCGAATCAAAGGGCACGCGAACGCGAGCCAGGGGGGCCTCCGAATTCGACAATCTCACAACCCTCACCTGAAGTAGGCGCTGCGGGAGATGATGAGGCGATGGAGGCGGTAGGTGGCGCCCATGGCCTCGACGACGACGTCGGAGAACGCCCCGGACCCGAACCCCTCCGCCTGCACGTGGTCGCACAGCGCCGCGAGGTTGCAGTCCACGGGCCGGAGCTCCGCCGCCGCGACGGCCACCTCGTACGGCCTCGGCCCCCCCACCGCCCCCGCGGCGCCCAGGGCCACCACGGGGGCCGCCGCCGCCGCCCCATCCCCCGAGACGGGCGGCGCGGCCATCGCGGATCGGGGCTAGGGTTCTAGCTTGAGGCGCGTGTCGGTGGCATGGAGGTGGGGAAGGGGAGAGACGAGCCGATCGATCGGAGGTGGAAGAAGAAGAAAGAAGGGAGCAAAGGCGTTGGACACAGTAATAACTGCAATTGCTGCTCTTGTGGTTCAAGTTATGTGATGTGTAATTCGGATTTAAATCTGGAATAACACGAGTTTACTTCCAAAATTTTTCTTCAAACTTTCAACTTTTTCATTACATCAAAATTTTCCTACACACATAAATTTCTAACTTTTCCATCACATCGTTTCAATTTCAACCAAACTTTCAAATTTTGCGTGAAGTAAACACACCCTTTGTTAGAAATGTACTCCCTTTGTCTAAAAAAGAATCCAATCCTAGAGATAAATTTGGACATACACTATATCCAGATTCATTGGCATGATTGTTTTTTAGGACAGAGATAGAATGTGTACCCTATTTTACATGTTAGAATGTTTTTTTTAAATGATGGATGCTATTAGTTTGTTAAATTAGTCGGTTTCATTCACGGTTATTTTTTACCATATGGTGTAAAAGAAGATGAAAATTACTTACAAACATGATGGAGTACAAAATTTAGATGATCATAACAGAATGATGAAGTCTACCACATTCGGACCGGTATATCTTCTATTTTCGACAACATCTATATCTATCTATTCTAATATAAAAAGCACCAATTGTTTAGTGGGATTAATAACACTGCGATTGCGATTAGTGCCGGATTAACACCGCGATTAGCGCAAAACCAAATCATTCTCTTCGCCAAATCGCCAAAAAAAAGAGTATATTTCACAAAACTACATGTTTTGTAGTCCAAGTTGCAGAAAACCACACACAATTTGACACTTGGCACTTAAGTATATATATTTTGGTAGTGTAGTTTCACAAAACCATACTATCAATGAATGGATTCACCCGCGAGATGACGTGATTGTTTCATCTAGGACGAGGACATGTCATCCTATTACCAGCCATCGCACGAAATTAATAGGATGCCACGTCTTCATCCTAGATGGAACGACCACGTCATCTCACGGGTGAATCCATTCATCGATAGTGTGGTTTTGTGAAACTAAACTACCAAAATATATGTACTTAAGTGCCAAGTGTCAAAATGTTTGTGGTTTTCTGTAACTTGAACCATAAAACATGTAGTTCTGTGAAATTTACTAAAAAAAAACGCCACCCAAACCGCCCACGCCTCCTCCTCCACCTTTCGCCGCCGCGCCTCCTCCTCCTCCTCCTTCCGCCGCCGCGCCTCCACACCGTCTCCTCCCCTCTTCCTCAACCGCGGTGCCCTATCGCCGGGGAAATCGCCACCCCCTACGCCTAAAACGAGCTCGGTCGTCGTCGCTAGCACACCAACTGTGCTACCCCTCCAAAGGTACAGATCCCTCCTCCCCCACCCCTTTCCCCTTTAATCTCTCCCCCATCCCTAATATCTCCTCCTCTCTGTTCATCAGTCGCCCCGCCACACACAGCCGATCATCGGGGAAGACCTTGCTGCTTGGCCCCTCCCCTTTGCCGCACCCCGCGTCGGCTACGGTGATCGAATTTGTGAAGCATCAGACATGCAGAATTAATTATTTTCCCCTTATTTTCTTGGTTTTCCTGCAATTATAAGTAAGCATTCTTGATATGATCCCATGGCGTATAATAGCAATTCTAAACCTCTGATAGATACCTGCATCCTCAAGAAAATGTTTTTTCTACCGTCAGAGTAACAGGTCAGGGTCATGTTGACCTGATATTACTCCAACTCATAACATCATAAAAGCATCATCAATTAATAATTCTCAATTGAAATTTTATCTCAAATAGTCTCAATTCAAAGAGGTTTTAATTATCCATTAAAAACTGCTGCTCGCAACAATCAACTTGAAATCCCTAACTCCTAAAAACCAAAATCTACAGAATTCAATATTAGTTCAGTTGCCAGGTTTCTGAAATTATAATCTGTACTCCTGTCAGTCAGTCCCAATCAACAGAGCATCATAATTGATCTTTGCATGACTCAGATATTAAGAAAGATAGGCATATTATGGAAGAGTTGAGCACCTTCTTTTTCTGTTATGACCCAAATCAGCCAAAAAAAAGCAGTACCATATGCTTGAAGATCTGCCACATTATCATTTTCTCACAATATTTTTTTGAAGTACATTTTCTGAAAATTTAGAAACATACAAGGCTTCATGACATTTTCTGTTAATCTAGAAACATTTGCTGATAATATAATTCGGATTCAAGCAGTTAGACAGTGCTTATCTATTTTATTCCCTTCAATTTTCTGAAGTCATGCACTGCATGCCATTGCCATTGATTGTTCTTTTCACTGCCTCTTTCTGCATTGTTGTGCTCTGTGTGTGTTGTCTTGGGGCCACACTGCACTGACATTGGCCTCTTACCCCTGAACAGTCTGCATTTTCCTGAGCCATGGAGATCTCTGATGATGTGTGGGGGATGTATGTGTGTTCTTCAGTGATTCAGTGTGGATGCATCTTGTCACACCCCTGAACTAAGAGTTCTGTAGCCATCCATGGAAAGAAAAGTGATGCAAAAAGAAACTGGCAAGTGTCAATTCAGAGATATGGCCACTTTGGAATTCAAGACCATATGGATAGCTGCTGCATATTGTGATTATTTTGGTTCAATAATTGCAGCAGGGGCACATGGTTCGGGGCGTGTGCTCTGGTGCACATCCTTCCTCGACAACCAGCTGTCGATGTAAAACTTTTCTTGTAACATTTTCTTCCTATCTTAATTACATTGAATGACCTCCTTCGGTCATTCCGGCAAAAAAAATGTAGTAGGAAAATACACAATCAGTTTGATGTAGAAAGTATTTGGTTTCTTATACTGATTAGTACTAATTTAACTAACTCTGAACATTAATTGCTTCAAGAAAGAAAAGTCTGAGCATGCATGGTGCACACTTTCATGTGGTGTACTGGTCTTAGGTGTTTAGGAATTAGGACCCATGTAGTAAACCATGTGTTAATACTGCAGTTACAACTTGGGGTGTATATTTGCCTAATCATTCTATTAATTGAAGTAACTGTACATGGAAGTACACCAAAAGCGAGAATAAATTAAGGTATACTACTGAAGATGATTGCATATCTAAGCATAGTATATACACTGGTCTTGATTTGTTATCAGGAATGTTAATTTGTATCTATGCTTACATTTCCTCATGAGACAAACTCAAATAGTATCTGATTTCCCTTGTAGGCCTGAACTGTAAAGATGGATCCATAGCCCACATTTTATCAGATTTTTTTTAAGCAAAACATTTTATCAGATCTTAGAGAGTGGTGGGCAGAAATTAATTTGCTTGTGCTCAAAATGAATTGGAAACCATGTGCTTTTCGATTGCATTTATTATTGAAACCTAATGATATTATGTATTGTTTCGGATTCAAGCAGTTAGACAGTGATTATCTATTTTATTCCCTTCAATTTTCTGAAGATCTTAGAGAGTTGTGGGCTGAAATTAATTTGCTTGTGCTCGAAACGAATTGGAAACCATGTGCTTTTTGATACTGGTTTATTATTGAAACCTAATGATATTATGTATTGTACAACAAGCTGCATCTGAGATTTACTGTTTGTATTAATTTTTGGTTATTGTAAATATAGGAGTACATCTTCTGAATTCCAATAGGGATCTTTGTTTTCTTTCCATACTATGGAGCAATCTAATTATCCTAAAATCCTAAATATAATTTTATATTGACTACAGGGCAAGATTTTCACTTCTGCATTGATGAACAGACCCAAGGTTGCATAGCCCGGTTCCAAGCAGGTACAATATACATCCTCACAAGAAATGACCATCTTTCGTTTTTAGCAATACTTATCTTAATATGGATATGTGCACCATTGACAGAGAAGCTGCTAGATAACATGAATTTTACTGTCTGGATAACTCTAAAATCAGCTAAATCATCTACGAAAATTGCACATAGTACAGGCCTGCTATAGCTGTTTTATTTGAAGCAGCTGAAAAGAATAACGTTGGGGGATTTACCTATAGAAAGAGATTCATATGTTCTACACCTAACCTTGCTATACTGTTGGGATGCAAACAAGGTATATCAGGAGGCCACCCTATGATGATCCTGGTGGGCCTTTTATGCCATATACCACTTCAATGCCAACTACCTTTCAGTGAAATTAGATGATTAGGGAGTTTGCAATACTAAGACAGGCATGTACAACTTGTTCTTCATTTCCTGTGATTGAAAACTGAGAGGCCTTGCTATGTAAATTAGTTTTAGTATTAGTTTTTTTCACTGTCATTTGGCTTGATTGGTACTGTTCTATGGGTACTTTGGAAATATACAATACATGTTTGGATACACTATAGCATACCGAATTGATTTGCAAAGCATGTGGGTGTGAGGTTTATAAGTTAACTTTAGCTAGGTTTGCCCTTGATGGAAATTTGGTTAGATCAGCTGATGATCATGCCTTATAATTCTGCGGATCGCAACTGCATTGTGCTCTACATCTCATTCACGCCATTTGGTCATAGACTTAGCCCAATGGTCCATAAATAAAGAAAACTGAAAATAGTGATCATTCACAGTGAAAAAGAAAGAAAATCCATCACGCGTCAGCCCGCCGCCGTCGTCGCCTCTCGTGCGACCGCCACCCCTCAAGCAGTCAAAATTATTTTGTCTGACAATAAAGTCTGAAAAGTCAAACATGTGGTTCACTTGGTCCTTTACATCATGCATATTGCAAGACAAGCCTAATTTGACTTCCATAAGTGCATCCAATTGCGTGATTAAGTTGGAAGCAATATGCACATGATGTGACTTTCATGCTCACTATATCCATTGATTGTATTCTGCATACTGATACAAGTTGATCACACTAGTGTGCATTGTTTCCAATTGAATCATGCAATTGGATGTGGTTGTTCATCTGTTGATTTCTGTTGTTTTTCTTGCCCTATACGGATATATGGTGATGACTTCTTGGATTACTCAAGAAAACTAGGGATCCAAAAGTATAAATTTAACAGTTCAATTGTAGACTTTAAGTACCAAGATATATTGCTGAACTGTATCAATTTATGTACACAAAGTTAGCAGCAAAGTTGACCTTCCTGTTGATGCACCATTGCTATCAAGTTTGAGTTTGACATGTGGGTAATTAATTAGTCCCGCTCATCAAGTGATATCACCACTGTTGGTATATTACATTTGTGCAATACAGATTACATGTGGAAAACGGAGAAACGTGTTTTACATAAAACATGTCAATTCATGGCATTGCTTCTTTGTTCAACACATAGCATGATCATAATCATCTCTTATGTTTTTGTTACAGACTGTTGGGAGCAAGTGCTTTGCCAAGTGTGTGACAAAGCCAGGCTCAAGCTTGAGCGGTAGCGAGAGCAGTTGCATATCTCGCTGTGTTGATCATTACATTGAGGCAACTGGTATTTTCAGCCGAGCTCTATTCAGTACCACACGCTGAGTGAAGATGTAGCCTTTAGTTGCTGCTTAAATCAGAATGAGGGAAATGCTTTCCTAGATTCGTTATTTTTGTCTTCTAATCTGTGAGAAAAAGAACAACCTTTATTAATTAAGTGCCAACTATTAGCTATGCTGGTTTTCAGCTGATAAAAGCCGTAAATTCTGCTTTGCACATCCTCTTACTGTATGTTACTTTTGTTCCCCAAGGGGCAATATCCTAGATGGTCCTAAAAATGCTTGTTGACCTGAAACCTCGCACTTCCACTAAAGTTCCTCTCAAAGTGTGCATTTTTATGCCTAGAATATACAATTTTTCAAATTATCATCTACAATGGAAAGTGTGTTCATCCCAGGTAGGACACAGTGAGACATCCTTTTCATGAAGAAACTCAATCATTCTTTGCTGGGTAAAAATGTACAATCTGACCAACCCAAACCAGTGGTGAGTGGATGCGGGTGAAGATGTGTACCTGCAAGTTCCCTGTTTAATATAGAATAAATATATAATATGAATATATAACAATTAAGGTTTATTTCATGAATTACCAATGTATTGCTTACAATAATGTTATTTTTACTTGGTTCCTACTATGATTCTTTAATAATGTATAAGTAAATGATCAACAATAACCGTATTTTCTTTAATTCTATGTATCAACGTCCCTTGCACGTGCACGCTCACTAGTGGTGTAAAAGATGATAAAAATTACTTGATGTTTAGTTCATGATTTGAATCTGGGTTGTCAGGTTTAAAAGAAAACAAACTACACGAGCTACACCTACTTTACTACTTGATGTTTTTCAATAGAGGTGGGGCGCTGGGCTTTGCAAAACCTATATAGTATACTACTATATGTTTAAAGTATTTTTCTACGATCGATCAGAAAACATGTGGTTATACGAAATTAGTTATCTTGATCTAAAAACCTTTACTCAGAGAAAAAATAAAATATGTTTTTCATCTCCAACTTGTTGGCTTGATTAGTTTCTTCTCTAAACAAAACATGTATGTAAAATTAGTTTCCCAAACCACATAGAAATTGTTATGTTGATTATATTGACTAAGATATTTGATCCACATAGCACATAAGTAGTAGATTCAAGATACTATAGACCCACATGTCAGAAATGGATTCTTATCTCCCAAGTGGATGTTCACTTGTTTCTTTCATGTCAACTAAATGGTTATAAAAATATTTAAAAATTCTAACAAGATAGATTAATATATAATATATCACTCTACAGACATGCAAGTTTAATTTTGACTTCTAAAAGTTGTAACAAAAATAATAAATTTGTTGTTTTTATTATGACTTGTAGAAATTAAATTTGAACATGCATACTTGTTGAGTGATATACTACATATTAATTTATAAGAAATGAGTGACCATCCACCCGAGTGTTTAGAGCCCCCCCAAACACATGTTATAAAAGGTGGATCTGGGAGATTGCGTACTATGGGGGTGGCCGTGGACGTGTAATTTACTAATTTCCTCTTTTAGCTCTTCTCTCAATTATATGTCGTCCCGTCTTACAGTGTGACTTATACACTATTACATTGGTCAAAAACATATCAAATGAATGCAAGGATGAGTCTTGTCAAGTTTCAAGAGTTGAATAGTTTCACCAATAGATTTAAGAGATGAAAATTAAGTTTCTTTTCCTTTGTCCCTTGTTCTCAGTTATTTGCTCTAACTTATGATGTTTCTTTCTTCAAATTGGTTCTTTAGTTAGTAATATAGGTTTGATGAAACAACCTAGCATCCTGGCTGAGTTCTATACTATACTTTTCAACTTTCCCTCTCCCTCTCTTATTTTCCACACACACGCTACCCAAACTAATGAGTTCTCTATTAAATTTTCTATAAAAAAAACTTGCTTTAAAATATCACATTAATATATTTTAAAAAATTAATAATTAATTAATCATATGTTAATTTATTGTTCCGTGTTGCATGCCGGGAAGTCAGGTTTCCCAACCTCCCTCAAAAGAACACAACCAACAAATCTGCTAAGCAATTGTCACATAAATTGTGTGAAGAGTGGAAATTGAGCTGTCATTTAGCGAATGCAATTTTTATCTATTACATTACAGCTATGTAATTACTGTACTTCATTGGATGGTACACGCTAGCTAGTCCCTGTTCCTTTTACGTTCTTGTATTAGAATCAATCTTTTTTTTGTCGCAGAAAGGTATTATAATTAGTCCAGCCACCAACTAAAAAGAAGAATCCCAGCTCAATCTCGTATAAAAAAACAGAATAAACACAGGATTTTATCTCTAAGATAAACAGAGACAGAATTGTAATTAAGCGCGAAACTGAATACCACCTGTTAATTTCACGCGCAATGCAAATCGAAACCATCGCGTACGTACAGCTAAGGGACAGTATACTATCAACCATCCTATATACTCTCGCCTGCGTCCTTAACCACCTTCTTCTTCTCCTCCTCCTCCTCCTCCGCCTCTCGCCGGAGCGCGCCGCCGCCGCGTCGCGTTCTCGAAATCTTCGAGAGCTTGTACGGTAGCATCGATTCCATCATGGTGCCACCAGGCAATGGCAACGGCGCCGCCGCCGCCGCCGCCGCCGCCGCCGGCAACGACGTCATCCTCGAGCTCAGCACTCCCGGCGACGACTGGAGCCACGAGCTGCAGGGCGATGACGTCGAAGCGAACGGCGGCGGCAACGGCGACGCGCCTCCGCGCCGGACGTTCAGCTTCGGCCAGGCCTACAAGACGCGGCACCGTCAGCCTCAGGTACTAACATAACATGTGTTCTTGGCTTGATCAATCTACTTCAAACAAGGAGATGAAGAAATTAAACAGAATTCAATGGAATTTCGTTGGTTGTGTGCATCTGCAAGGTGTTCACGGTGTGGCAGACGCTGATGCTGGGGTACCAGTCGCTGGGCATCGTGTACGGCGACCTCGGGACGTCGCCGCTGTACGTGTTCCCGTCCGTCGTCCTCCCTGACGCCGACGCCACCGACTTCCTCGGCATCCTCAGCCTCATCATCTGGACCCTCACCCTCATGAGCCTCGTCAAGTACGCCCTCATCGTCCTCAAAGCCGACGACCATGGCGAAGGTTTGTAAATATATACATATATATATCACCATTACTGAACCTCTGATGATGATGATGATGATCTTGTTGATTACCATCTTTAACAATTAATTTCATTGCACTATATCAATCTTGACAGAGGCATGTGTGTTTCAACCAAATAGTTTGTGTTCAATTCTCTATTTGACACCAAGTTCCTTTTTGACCGTCTTTTTCTTTTTTTTTAACATAATTCGTTTGACATGACGATGTTGTTTGTCAAAAGGTGGTACATTTGCACTGTATTCGCTGCTGCGTCAGCACGTGAATTTCAAGGGGAACATACCGGTGCCGCTCACACGGTTGGAGTCCGATGTCCATCTCAAGTTCCACAGCAAGAGGAGAAGCCGGCCGTCACGGCTGCAGCTGTTCTTGGAGAACAGCCCAAAGGCGCAACTGGCGATCACCATCATCGTGCTGATCGGAACCTGCATGCTCATCGGCGATGGTGCCCTCACTCCAGCCATCTCAGGTAAACAAGTTTCCAATCAACCAGTTATTTTTAGCTCTGAACAACTGCATACTTTCCGATAATCCTCCTGCTAGCAAAATCGGTCGCTCCCCCAAACCCCACACGCGTGCACGTGCCTCCCCTGGACCCACCACATGTCCACATACTCCATTGCAACAAATCACCTATATATTTTGGAAACCCTCTATTAGGGGAATTCGTTTCATTTTTTGTTCCACCAAAAATATTTCACCTAGTGTATTTATAATATTTCAATATGTATGGATCAAATATTGCAGCGAACTGAAACATTCTTTCACTATTTGCTAAAACATTGTTTTTATATAAGGTGAAACAACGCCCAATTTAAATGATTGAAACATTTTCGATCTAGTTAGTAAAATAATTCCGATATACTTGGTGGAACAACGTGCAACATTTAAAAATAATTTAATAATAAGCTAAAAAAATTCGTCAGAATATATCCATGTGTGGTCTTGTTTTAAAGATTTAATTGCAACGAATTTAATGATGCAATTAGATCATAATTTGGATAAATAATTTAAGAGAAAAGCTAGTTTAAATTAGTTTTGCATGCATACATGCTTGCTGATGTTAGCATGACGTGGGTGTCCAATTTTTTTATCCCAGATAAGACGCCTGACGTGTAGTTGCCTGCCATACTTTCTCTGAAGAACATTGAACAATTTTCATTCAGTTCAGATAACCTGTGTTGTGTTTTGTTTTGGATTTCTCCAGTTCTTTCGGCGGTCCAGGGAATCCAGTCAAGATCGTCGCATATCAAGCAGAGTAAAAACTCATCTGTCTCCTTTCAGCTCGATGCTGTACTATCAATCTGTTGGCTTCATTTCTCCCTGGCCATCTTTCATGGCAAATTGGTTAACTGTCGCTGTATCTCTTCCTTGATTTTCAGAGCACGTCGTGGTGCTGAGCGCGGTGATCCTGGTGCTCCTTTTCCTCGTCCAGCGATTCGGCACCAGCAGGGTCAGCTTCACCTTCTCCCCAATCATGCTGCTGTGGTTTGCTTCGATTGCAGGGATCGGTGTTTACAACATTGTGATGCACTACCCACCTGTTCTGAAAGCCGTCTCGCCTCACTACATATATTACTACTTCGCGAAGAACAAACGGGTTGGGTGGGAGCAACTCGGCGCGGTTATTCTCTGCATAACAGGTGAAGATTTTTGTTAACTTTTACAGTGATCAGATAATTAGTTTTAGGTTTACTTCCTTGAAAAAAAATAAAAGAAAATATTTTTGAAAATAATCTTTTGGTTATTTTCTTTAAGTATTGCAGATTTATGACTGAACTTATGGTTGTGACCACGTACAATTCAGGTGCTGAAGCTATGTTTGCTGATATGGGACACTTCAACAAGTCATCAATTCAGGTAAAATGGTCCTGCAAACTCCAACCTACTTGCTATGGTTTAATGTTTGAATCTGATAACTTCTAAACACATGTTTGATCATTCGTCTTATCTAAAAAAAACGTAATTATCATTTATTTTATGGCAATTTTTTTATCATTAAAGCTATCTTAAGCACGACTTATATTTTTCATATCGGTACAAAATTTTAATATAAGATGGATTTTTCAAAGTTAACGGCATCAAGCATTAGAAACGTTACAATCAAGATACTTTTTCAAAGTTAACAGCGTCAAGCATTAGAAAGTTACAATCAAGATACTGTACCATATAACACCCAAAGGCATCAACAACTTGTTGTTTCTGTTTCTGATCTTTCAAATTAATTTCATGAAATAGGTGGCATTCTCAACGGCGGTGTTCCCATCCCTGATCCTGGCGTACTCAGGCCAGGCGGCATACCTGATCAAGAACCCGGGTGACCTGAGCACGGCGTTCTACAGCAGCGTCCCGGCGCCGCTGTTCTGGCCGATGTTCGTCGTCTCCACTTTGGCCGCCATTGTTGCCAGCCAGTCGCTCATCTCTGCAAGCTACTCCATCATCAGGCAGTCCATCGCCCTGGGCTGCTTCCCAAGAACCACGGTGAAGCACACCTCCGACAAGTACGAGGGACAGGTTTACTGCCCGGAGATCAACTACGTTTTGATGGTCGTGTGTGTTCTCATCACCGTTGGATTCCAGGGTGGGCCCGAGATCGGCCGCGCTTTCGGTAAATAAATAAATTACTCCCTTCGGTTACAAATACTTAAAAGCATTTCAACACATGATTTTTTTATAAAAAAATAATAATCTTGCAATATCGCATACTACATTTATCCTAAAATATACTTCGCCCATTTCACAATGTAAGACTTTCTAGCATTGCCCACATTCATATGGATACTAATGAATTTAGATTTAGATATAAATGTGAACAATACTAGAAAGTCTTACATTATGAAATGGAGGAAGTAATAACTTTTAGCTATAAATCTAGACAACAATTATCCGGATTAATAGCTAAAAATATTTATATTTTGGGACAGAGAAATCATCACTTTTTCCTTTTCGAACTAAGTATTTATGAAAATATTATTGATTAAAGTTTGTAAATTTTGACCAAATCTTATTGTAAACATCGCAGAATTGAACTTTTTTTTTGAAATTACTATTGCATTACACAAAAATTAAAATTTGGATAATTACGTAATTTGCAAGACGTGAAAACTAAATGGAACATTTGGTGTAATTAGGAGAATAATGAACTTATTATTGGGTTTTGGGCTTTCAATTTGCACGACAGGTGTTGCAGTGATCTGGGTGATGCTGCTGACGACGACGCTGATGACGGTGGTGATGGTGGTGATCTGGGAGGTGAACGGCGCGCTCGCCGGCGGCTTCTTCGTCTTCTACCTCGCGATCGAGGGCACGTACATGACGTCGCTGATGACCAAGGTGCCGCAGGGCGGGTGGGTGCCGTTCGCCATCACCGTCGCCTTCCTCTCCGTCACGCTCTCCTGGACGTACGGCCGCAAGAAGAAGCGCGAGTACGAGGCGCGCCACGCCGTCGGCGACGGCGAGTTCGCCGGCATCGTGTCCCGGAGCGCCCGCGTCCCCGGGATGTGCCTCTTCTGCACCGACCTCATGGACGGCGTCCCGCCCATCGTCCGCCACTACGCCGCCAACACGGGCTCCCTCCGCGAGCTCCTCCTGTTCGTCACGTTCCGGACGCTGCCGGTGAGGACGGTGCTCGCCGGCGAGCGGTTCCTCGTGGCGAGGGAGGGGGCGCGCGCCGGCGTGTACCGGTGCATCGCCCAGTACGGGTACATGGACGAGCAGGACATGGTTGGGGACGACTTCGTCCGCGCCGCCGTCGCCGCGCTGGTCGAGGTGGCGGCGGCGGCGGCGGAGGCCGACTCCGGCGAGGAGGAGGCGGAGATGATCGGGCGGGCTCCGGCGAGCGGCGTCAGCTACGTGATCGGGAGGACGGTGCTGAGGATGCGGAGGAGGGCGCGCAACTGGCCGAAGCGATTCGTCATCAACGAGCTCTACAGGTTCTTGCAGAAGAACTTTAGGTCCAACGTCTCCACGCTCAAGCTCGACCATGCCAAGACCTTGCAGGTCGGGATGATTTATGAGATCTGAGACAAATAAATAAATAATGCATCTGATGATGGATATTAATCCAACTAGCTAGCTAAGTCTGTGTTTTGTTTTGTTTTGGTTTGGATTGGTCTGTGACAGTATATATACTAGCTTATATTTTTCTATTTGGCAGATTGGTTGTTGGATATACGAGTATTACTTAGTGTTTTATATTGGTTGAGTACAAATAAAAAGCTGTAGAAAAAAAATAAACGAAGCAACTAATTACGAGTAAAACTTTTATGCTTCCTTTGATCATAAATATTTAACGTAGTTAATTTTGATCATGAAGTTTGACCGTCTGTTTTATTAAAAATTGAGTGAATTTTACTTTAGGCCACCTTTTATTGTTGATGTTTCGCTTTGGGTCACCCTTCAACCAATCTTTTAATTTTGAACCGGGTAATTTTACCATTGTGTTACTTTGACCACTATCAGCTCTTTTATTTATCTACATCTAATTTGTTATAGGTCAAAGAAACAGTCTACATACAGTTAAAGAGGTTTATTGACAAATAGAAATTAGCGTACTCGAGGTCATTCATATGCTTGAGAAGAGACTCAGGGTGATCTAAAGTAATAAAACAAAGGTAAGATTACTTAGTACAAAGTGAAACATTAGTTAAATGGTGGTTTAAAGTGAAACATCAGTATTAAAAGATGGCCTAAAGTGAAATTTACTATTAAAAATCGAGTAAATTTCACATTGCACCATATATTTTTTTCATAATGGGTAAGGGCCAAACCAACCTTTTCACTTAACACCATCTTTGTACTAGTTGGCACTTTGGACTAGGGTTGAGCACATCGAAGTTGTCAGAGAAAAGCTAGTTCAAATCATCATTTTTAGTTCCATACTATTAAGATAAATATCTTTAGAAAGAAATAGCAAATCACAAAATAACTTTTTTCAACAAATCACACTAAAATAATGATGTGAACATGTTTAAAAGTGGCACAAAATGATCTATACATAGGGACAAATGAATAAAAATAAAATAGAAAATAATTAATTACCACTCACACTGAAAAGAAGGAAGAAAACATAAAATGTTTTGTCTTTTATAATTATCCATGTGTAAATCATATAAAGTTTTAATTTTAACATTCCCTTGCTTTGCTCACCCCTAGTCCAAACTGAAAACTTATGTAAAGATATATGGTGTTAAGTGAAAATATTGATTTAACTCTAGTCCATTATGAAATATTGGTCAAAATATGTGGCCCAATGCGAAATTTACTCTTAAAAATTTAGCAAGTTAATTCTTAAGCCCCCTATAGCGCACCAAACAGAAGATTCAAGATATATGGATCATGAAAGGATCAATTGAGCTTCCTACACTCTTTAATGTAAGAAAAATCTCGAAACATTGACCTGTACCTGTGAAACCTCAAGGGATGGGATGGGATGGGGTTTGGCCAGGTTGCCATGCCTGTGAGACATCAGTGGCTCAGAGCTCCATTTTTTGGGCAGTGGGTGGCTGTCTCCTGACAGAAAGCCAATACCCTGAAAGTCATTGAACTCCCGTTATCAAATACTCCTACACCTCATCCGGCCATTCTAGTGGTGCATCATGTTGTACACTTTCCTTGAAGGTAACTGAGAGGATTTCCGAGACGAGAGTAATCTGTTCACCCAAATTTGGCATCTAAGAGTAAAATAAGGAATATTACCAAAGTTTGGAAGTCTACCGGTTTTCCTCTGATTGGGCCGGTTTGACCGCCGTGTATAGGCCGGTCAGACCGCCGACAGTAGGCCGGTCAGACCGGCAGAGTCCGAGTCCGGGTCTGTTTTTGTCGGACCTCGGGTTTCCTTGCTCGGGAAGATAGGTTTCGGGTTTCCTATGGATTCTATCCCGAATTGGACGTGGATGAGGGCCTGTAAAGGGTAAGACCAACCCCTATTTAAGGGACATGGCCGGTTCAATTGTAATCTCAATCATCTATCAGTCAATTGAATCGTTCTTTTCATATTGCTTTTAATTTTTTCTTAGTTTGTCCATGTTTGTTGATTTGCGCCGTAAATCGTCCGTCGCCGCTACGAGAGTGCGATATCTCTTTTTAGGTTTGTCCTGGAAACCTTCCATTTTGCCACGAGACAGGTAGTTATATAGAATCGGCTCCGCTAGATGGTTTAGTTATCAAAACCCATCTTGATTTAGCTTTTGCTAGATTGAGGTGGTTGGCGACTCTAGGATCACCGCAAGGCGTTCAGGTGCTGCGATCGTGTGTCACACCCCAATCTGGCACCGCCGTACAACGGCACCTGACAGGAGCGTGTCGTAGGAAAACGGCGTGAACCGCATCCTACGAAACCGCGATCTCAGTACCAGTCCCAGGACATAGCGCTGGTACCCACGGTGACAAACATGAATCATTGCAAATCCTTATAATTAATAGAGGACTTATTTACCTTAACTTAGGTTGCAGCTCAGACAGCCCAAGAATGCAATCGACGACACGGACGAGGCAAACACCACCAACAGCAACAGCAGCAGATCCAACCAACGGACTAACACCCAACGCCATAGGCAACGGCAGGGAACTAGGACGAAACCCTAATCTTTACTTCACTTCAACTTCATCTTCGGAGCTGGCAGAACTATATTTATATAGAGAGAAAGGGTGAGTACTTACGTACTCAGCAAGCCAGGGGAACTTAGGTGGTTAATGCAAGCTTCAAGGGAAGGCTGTTATTTTGCAAACAGTTTTGTTTTCAAGTTTTCAACAATCTAAGTGTGTGCTTTCCACAACTAGAGTGAGACAAGTCTTAGCTCGGTCGGGAGGTGAGAAGTAACAAATTTATTTATCAAGATTTGCATAACTCCCAGAGTTGGCTTCAAATCTGGTTTTCCCAAACCAAACCAATTTTTCAAAATTCCCGATAATAGTGGTCCCCAAACGACCAATCACTTCCAGGGACTCCCGGTCCCGCTGTCCCCCGGACAGCTAAATGCTTCCCAAGCATTAGGTTTCCCAAACCTTAACACCTTTTCATAAAACAGGGTAAAACAAAAACTACGCTAAGGAATCACCTCACATCCGCCCATGACCGTGACCACGGCTGTTCGAACAGTTTAATAACCTCTGAAGAGGGGGTACACTTTACCTACATGACGTTACTAACCTGGGTCACCCAGCCCGTGCAGAACAGCCACGTCTGGCGACTTTGAGGCTTTCATGACAAGGCATTTCCAAAGTCGACACAGGGTTGCCATATGCCAACGAGAGGGGTCCCAGACCAACAACAGGTTAGGTCCCAGACCATACTGTGCCAGGAAGCCCGAGGGTTCTCCCCGACACCACCCCGTTGAATCCACATGTCTCTTGGCATCATGGTTCCCCTGATTAGCTAATTACTCAGCCAGGGGCGTCCCATTATACCCATGTGGTCGCACTGTTATATGCTCGGATGTAATTCCGAAGGAATCGGTCCTTAAATGCGACCGTACAAGTATTCCACCCAGGAATGCCCTTGTGTCGCGAGTTTCATTTTTAAAACTCATTTTCTTTCACAAGGCACTGACCCAGGCGTCGGGTTTTCCAAAGCTTTTGTAAACCAAGTTTTACCCAAGAAGTTACTCAAATTTTAAGTTTGAAGGCGACCGTCGATACTCGCACAGAGTGCACGAATTATCGAGGCGCAACTAGATGGTTACAAGGGAACATAATATAACAATTAACAATAGAAGGATCAGATGCAACAAGTTAGGTAGGCCCACCGGTCTGCCTTGCAGACGGGGCAAACAGATTAAGTGCAATCCTATCAATGCATAATATTTTGCAAGCAATATAATTAAGTTCAAATATAGGCTCAATATGTTCAAAGGTGGCTTGCCTTGCTCAGGGTCTTCACGAAGCTTCACAAATCTTCGAGAATTCCACTTGAAGAAAAATATCCGGTAACCGCAACTAGGCGCAAACAATCAAAAACATAAAAAAAAGACCAAATAAAATATCCTATTTAGGCTAATTAATAGTGCCATTAGATAGATCACAATTTAATGGAATTACTGGAAGTGGAACGGAGGCAATCGGACGAACGGATCGAGGGATATGAATTTTGGAAGTTTAAATGGATTTTTCTGGACAAGGAGATGATTTGTCAGAATTTTCTGGAATACGGGAAATGGTTTATGGAATTTATAGAAATAATATTCTCAAGAATATTATTGACATCCACTGACATGCGGGCTTGAGGGGACGAATTATTGGAATCTCTGGATTAAGAGGATGGGTTTATGGAATTTGGAATATAGGAAATGATTTATTGAATTTCTAGAAAAGAGAAATATGTGTGGAGTATTGGAAAAGACATTCTCAAGAATATCTTTGACTCATTGACACGTGGGGCCAGCAAACGGTGGGGAGGATAGATGGACTTTTGTGTAAGAGAAGTGATTTGGTGGAGGGAGGAAACATAGACTTCGGTTCATGGGTGGCTGCAAGGAAATGGCCCATGGCCTGGCGGGAGAGAGAGAGAGGAGATGGGCCGGCTGGTAGGCCGAGCCCACGAGCGGGAGGGGGAGGAGGCGGCTGACCGAGTCAAGCGGGGCCGGGTGGCTGAGGTGGCGGCCACGTGGTCGCCACGCTGGCAGGAGATAGGGGGAGAGGAGGAGCGCGTCCGGAGATCGGACGGCTCACGGCGGCGCAACGGCGCCGGCGAGCGGCGGCGAGCTAGAGGGAGGGGACAGCGCTGGAGGCAAAAGGAGGAGAAGGTGAACTTATTCCATGGCTCGGATTAGGGCGCCGGGGTCGGAGGGGGGCCGGCGACGGCGTCCGGCGGCGGCGGCGGGAGCAGCACGGCGTGGGCGCAGAGGCTGAGCTAGCGACTGCGGCGACACTTCTGGGAGGTCCGAGGGGTCACGAGGATGGTGGCGGCGGCGGGAATCAAAGAGAGGAGGAAGGCCAACGGCGGTGCGCGACCGTGCGCACGACAGCGGCGGAAAGGACGGCACGGCGCAGGAGCAAAAGAGGAGGCCGACGGGCGGAGCGACGATTTTGGGGTGGCTTAAGGGGACTCAAGGAGGGTGGCGGCGCGAGGTACGGCGAGAGGAGAGAGAGGCCGACGGCGGCGAAAAACAGAACCACGGCGAGGCGAGCAGCTAGAAGATGTAGGGGAAGGATTTAGGCTCGGGGCTCACCGGCAAGAGGAAATGACGTCGGCGGCGATTTTGTGGTGGGAGAGGGAAGGCCGACGGGGGAGTGCGGCCGGGATTTCCGAAGGCGGCGGCGAATCGGGACCGGCGCGACATCCGGAAATACGGGGACAGGGCAGGGCGGCACGGACGGGTTTATTGCAAGGTGGCGACGACCGTCGTTCGGCCAAGGAAGGAGAAGGACGCGGCGAGGATGGAACGACTTGACGGCGAGATGCCTCCGGACATGGAGCTTGATGCGGCGGCCAGGAGTTCCCATGGCGGCAGAGCTTCACCGCTTGGGGGAAACGAAGCAAGGGAGGAGGAAGCACGGGGATGGGTTTTATAGAGGGGGTGTGGGAGCGTCAAGGTCGGTTCGGGGGAGCATGCGAGCTGGCGCTCGGCCGGCGTTCACGGGCGACGTCGGTGTTTTCGTGGGCGGCACGAAACGGCGGATGGCGCGGATGCGTTGGGCGGTGGAGGCGGTGGATCGTGCGGTGGGAATCGAACCGCGAGCACGGGCTGGCGCGGCTCGGCGTGGTCAAGGTGGGGCATGGCGAGCTGGCGCGCGGCGTCAGGGGCGCTCGCTGCCATGGCGCTAGATGCCAAGCGGTGGAGGCAAGGTGTCGGTTCGGGAGAGAAAAAAGGGAAAAAGGAGGGAGAAAAGGGGAGCTTGCTCCATGCCGCTTCGGGAAAAAGGTGAAGGAGGAAGAGGGGGCGAGACCGAGCGCTGGCTCTCGCCCTTGGACGCATGCGCGCAGAGCAGCGGGGCCGGGCGGCAGCGCGGGCACGGGCGGCGTCGGGGTTGACGCGCGCGGGAAACCGACGGGCGAAATCAAACGGCGGCGGCGGAAATCGGCGCCGGGGAGAGAAGGAGTTCGACGAGAGAGAGAGAGGGAGGAAGGAGACGAGAGAGGCGCTGCTTCTCTCGCTCGACGCGTGCAGCGCACGTGCGTGCGGGGAGGAGGAGGAGCGGCCGAGAGGAGACGATGGGCCGGAAAAGGGATAAACGGCCCAACGACTAAGAGGGAGGTGAAATAGACTTTTTTGAGGGAATTTCTTCAAGGAATTTGAGGAGCATTTGACATTGGATTTGAATTCAAATTGGATATTTGAACTCAACAAAATATGGAGAAGCCAAGGAGGGGATTAAAAGAGCGAATTCGATACTTTCGGAAATGGGAAGGAATTTCGATGAGGTGTGATTTTCGATGTCGATGGGTGGTTGAAGTTCAAAGCGAGAATTGATATTTTAGGGATATATTTGTATTTGGCAGCTCAAGGATTATTTGAGAGGGAATCAAAAGGAGAAATCAATGTTCGGGGTGAAACAAAGGAGGTGGCGGTAGAATGCGATAGATAAAGCGAGGGAGACGAGGAGATGGGGACGCTTGGATGTTAGAGCTAGCTCAAGGAGGGAATTTGATCGGAGAGTTTTTAGGGTTGGAGTCTGGTTTTGGATTCTGGAATTAGGCGATATCTGTGGTTAGGGTTTCTGGAGTGAAATCCGAATAGAAGGATTCGAACTTCGAGATTATTTTGGAACGGAAATTTTGAGGAGGTGATCTTTGATATCAGGGTATTGAGACAAGAGAGGGATTTTAAATTGAGATCTATGACACAACTTAGACTCGACACTCAAAGAACTAAATTTTCGCAATTAGGATTTTTGTAAATTAGCTTTTTAACGCCACGAGAAAAGCGGAGCGTTACATCGTGCTTGTCAACTTGTCACAAAAAGTTGCCAACACGATTTTTGGCGACTCCGCTGGGGAAATCTGCTCAAAGGCATCTCAACTTCGATATCGCCATGACAAAGCCTCCATTAACCAAGCGGAGGTGGAGCCATCCAATGTTATACCAATCACATTGGAGGAGCTTGATAGGGAAGCACGCAAAGCTATGGATGAACATCTCAAGGCGTATACCCAAGAGCTATTGATGAAGACGTGCACTAGGACCCGTCAAGGCGTGGTTCTCAAGCCGGGATCGTTGCATAGCCCTAATTTTGATGTGGTAAGTACTGACGAGGTATCAACTTCTATCAAAAAACAAATAGCAAGTACAGTAGATTCATCCTTTGTTACTTTAAATAATAAATTAGATGCATCTATTGAATCTCGTTTTGATGATAATGTAAGAAATAAATTCGGTTCTATTTTAGCCGATTTTATATCCAAAGATAAAGCCTCTATCAGTACTAGCAAGCCTCATGTAGATCAAATATATAGTAAAACCGATGGAGCAAATATGCAAACAACCGGCGAGGGATGGACGGCGCACACGGCCGGTCCGACCGGGCCAGATGGCCAGTCAGACCACGACTGTGCCGTCGGTCGGACCGGCCATATGGCCGGTCAGACCGGGTATTATCCCGGTGGTTAGATCGGATCCCAAACCGGTCTGACCGCGCCTCTGGATGCCGGTCAGACCGGGCCCTGGACCGGTCAGACCGGTGCAATTATTCTTGTACAGGGGTAGATCCGATGACAAATAACGGGCTTCTATACCATCTTAGAGCACATGATCCCCCTGTATCTACTGTTAGTCCTCAAGTTCCCCACATATCCCTAATGTTTACAATGATCCTAATAGGGGATATCCTCCCGATACTAGATATGGCCAATATAATTATATTGTGCCGCAACCACAACCTATTAGGCCACCAATTCCACCACCAAACCAACATGGGTCTGGAAATATGGAGGAATTGATTAGTGGTATTATTAGGGATAAATTCAGGATTGAAGCTAGGAATTGTGCTAGGGTTTACCTCTTTACACCGACCAAATTGAAAAACGGTCGTCCCATCTCTTCTTTTTGCCTTTTTCTGTAGAGGCAGTGGATAGGGCCAACGGCAAACATCCAGGCAAGCCACTAGCAGAGACACAACGACGGCAAGATGCCGAGGTCAGAGGTGGAGCGACGGTGTGACAACAAGCAACATCGACACCAGCATTCGTTGGTCATTAGGCCGTAACCGACGTTCGGCAATTCATAGCTCCATGCTATGTGCCGGCGGTGGCGGACAGCTATCGGTGGCGGGTGCTAACAGCTGCTTCGACCCTCGTCTCGGCCGCGTGCGGTAGCGAGAGAGGCATGCCGTACGTGCGTACCAGTTGCAAGGGGATGCGGGCGTGAGCTCCTCGACGTCGCTCTGGGCGGCGGCCGTCGATTGCGGGTGCGGGTGGTCTTGAAGGACCGTCGAGTCGACGTTTCGGATGGCAGATCGATAGGGTAAAGCTACTAAGGCATTTTCGACATGGCCAGTAGCGGTGCGTATAGGCATCGAACGGATAACGACCACAGTTAACTGCTTGCTGGCGGCTTTGCTTCACCCACGTACAGGCGGCGAAGGATTGCAAGCGGCTTCGGCAAGTCTAATGACGCCCTCTAGCGCAGTCACATGCACGCGGACGCGGTGGTTGTGTTCAGGTGGCGAGATAAGCCATTGGCTTCATGCACAACAGCTCAACGATTTCGTGCAGAACTTTCAGCGGCTATTTAATTTCTTGCCGATGGCATAATCCATAGACCTCATAGACAATGATAAGCAAACATGTTGTCACATGTGTTATTTAAATTACGCGGTGCATGCGCATACGTGCGCTGAGTCTCGCCGTAGATGACGCATGCAAAGCGTCAATGGTCGTGGTACCGGTCTTTGTGGCCGGCAACAAACAAGAGAAGAGCCAGCACAACGGCCGGACTAATACATTTATTCATGCGAGAAATTGAAAACAACGATAGATATGATCTTAGCTTGTTAATCTAGCTAGTGCTAAGTATCGGAATAGATTAAATCGATAACTTATCTTGTTTGGCCCATGTAAAGTTAGCCGGTCCGCATATGCAATTGCATAGCGAGATTGCTAGGTCCCCCCTCCCCTCCCTCCACGTGGTTTTTTTTGGTACCGCATTACTTTCCTATTTTAGTAAATTTATACACATCAAGTTTACACATCTAAAGTTTAGAGATCCAAAGTTTATAAGTCAAAAGTTTATTTATCCGATTCAAATTTAAATTTGAATTCAAATATTTTTTATATATAATATTTCTATACATCTAAAGTTTATACACCTAAAGTTTATAGACACAAAGTTTATAAGTCAAAAGTTTACATACCCGTTTCAAATTTGAATTTGAATTCAAATATTAGTTTATAGACCCAAAGTTTATAAGTGAAAAGTTTACATACCCGTTTCGAATTTGAATTTGAATTCAAATATTAGTTTATGGACCCAAAGTTTATAAGTCAAAAGTTTACATACCCGTTCAAATTTGAATTTAAATTCAAATATTAGTTTATAGACCCAAAGTTTATAAGCCAAAAGTTTACATATCCGTTTCAAATTTAAATTTGAATTCAAATATTTTTTATATATAGTATTTCTATACATAAATTTTTTCAACTTTATTTTTTTCTTTTATTTTTTGTGGTGTACTGTAGTAGGAAGAGAAGGAGGGGAGGAGGAAGAGAAGGAGGGGAGGAGGAAGGGGGAGAAAGCGTATACGGGGGAGGGGAGTGCGGGTGATTGCTCCTCGCGCATTAGCAACACCTATTGCATAGCGTATACCAGTTCAAAAGGGGTAGTCCAGGTGAAAGTACACCAAAGGTCCCTCAACTTGTCATCGAGTTACAAAATCGTCCCCCAACCACAAAACAGGTATATGACATCCCTCAATTTACAAAAACCGTTTACTTTAGATCATTCGGTGGTTTTGACCCGGTTTTGTCCTACGTGGCGGCTGAGTCAGCGTGAGACCCATGTGGGCCCCACATGTCAGGATGCCACGTCAGCACCTTCCCTCTTCCTCCTCCTCTCCCTTCCTCCTCCTCCTCTCTCTCTCACTCTCCTCTTCTCTTCTCTAGCAAGCCGGCGGCGCTGCTGGGGAGGAGGCCGCTGGGGCGAGACGGGAAAGGAGGCGGCGGTGGCTGCGACGCGGGAGAAAGCGAGGGCGGCAGCCGATCGCGAATGGCGTTGTGCCGCCACCGGCGGCGAAGCGGCCCCGCAACGTTGGACGACGAGAGGAACGGCGAAGCAGGCAAGCGACGACGGAGTGGGCTGACGGCGCGCAGGCAGGCGAAGCGGAGCAACGGCGGGCGGAGTGGCGACGCGCGCGAAGCCGGCAGGGTGGCGGCGGGCGGAGTGGGGCGATGGCGCAGGCGGGCGAAGCGGGGCGACGATGGGCGGAGTGGCGACACGCCCAAAGCCGGCGGAGCGTCGGTGCAGGCGGGCGGAGCGGCGGCGCGCGCAAAGCCGGCGGGGCGGATTGGGTGGCAGTGGGCGGAGCGACGGCGCTCGAAGCCGAAGGGGCGGAGCAGCGTGGCAGCGGGCAGAGAGGCAGCAATCCGCCGTCGGCGCCGATCCCCACAGCGGAGGCGCGCGTCTCCTTCTCCCACGTTGTCGTCGTCGCCGCCGCCACGTGGCCAGTCGCTGACCGCCGCTGTCATTCATACAAGCGTTTTATACGTGTGTGAACATTAGATAGAGAGGATTGGGACGATGGGCAGTGGGTCGCCGTGCGCGTCGTGCAAGCTGCTGCGGCGGCGGTGCACCAAGGACTGCATCTTCGCGTCCTTCTTCCCCGCCGATGACCCCCACAAGTTCGCCATCGTCCACAAGGTCTTCGGCGCCAGCAATGTTAGCAAGATGCTCCAGGTATATTAAATCAAACTTCTTCTTACCCAACATACATATATATATGTCCATTGGCATTGCATGGCCTATGCACGAACACGTATAAGGTCGTTATCAATGGCGGTGCCCGCGCCACCGTGCATGCATGCTTGCGTCTGATGCATGTTTCCAATGCAGGAGCTGCCGGCGCAACAGCAAGGCGACGCGGTGAGCAGCCTGGTGTACGAGGCAAACGACCGGATGCGGGATCCAGTCTATGGTTGCGTCGGGCCGGGGCCATCTCCTTCCTGCAGAACCAGGTGTCACAGCTGCAGATGCAGCTCGCCATCGCACAGGGCGAGATCCTCTGCATCCAGATGCAGCACCGCGATGGCAACGGGAACGAGGAGAATGTGAGAGAGGAGGAAGAGAGAGAAGAGGGAAAAGAGAGAAGGTGCTGACGTGGACCCTGACATGTGGGGCCCATATGGGGACCTATGCTGACTTAGCTGCCACGTGTCAAAATCACCGAATGATCTAAAGTGAACCGTTTTGTAAGTTGAGGGATGTAATATATCTGGTTTTGTGGTTGGGGGACGATTTTGTATCTTGATGACAGGTTGAGGGACCTTGGGTGTACTTTTTCCAATTTGGCCAACGAGGACCCCCCTGGCGCTCGCGACGGCCCAAACAAAAGAAAAAGCCCATTGAGCTAGGGTTAGGGAGAGGCGCTGCCAGCCACACAGCCGCACGACCACACGCGCCTTAGCGCCGGCGCGCCGCCTCCCCGGCTCCCGTCTCCCCTCGCGCCTCCTGACTCAGTCTCCGCCTCGGCACCGCCTCCTCGCCTCCCCTCCCTAGCTCTGCTCCCCCAGTCCTGTTGGTTGTCGCCCAGCGCCGGCGACCGTAGCCATCGGCCGGCTGCCTGGGCGCTTGGGACCGGCCCGGCGACCGCCTCCCTGGAAAGGGAAGACAGGGAGGAGTCGAGGCGACACCGCCATTCTGCCGGCGCCGGGTGCCCTCGGCTCCTCCCCATTCGCCACCTCTCCCTCTTCTTGACGACCGTCGACCGAGACCGAGACCGACGAGCTCCCTAGCTCCCTCTCTAGCACTCCTGCTGCCAAGCAAAGTGCAAAGGTCGGTAGTCATTTCTTGTTGGCTTGTTTCCCTATGTAGTAGTGAGTAGTAGTGCTAGTGGAAATTTGTTGTTTATCTCTTTAATTTGTAGTGCAAATTGCAGTGAGACATGAAAGATCTCCACGGTTTTGTCTAGACCAAACAAATGACGATCATTAGCCAAGAGCTGAACAATAGGTTTAATGAGGTTAATATGAAATTGGTTGTTTGCATGCCAGCACTGAATCCATTAAATTCATTTGCCTCTTATGATGCACAAGTCTTAACCTCGCCAAGTATTATCCAAAAAATTTTCAGCCTTGGATTTGATTAGACTTGAATTGCAACTTGGGACTTTTATTGATGATATGAGAAAAGATGAAAGGTTCAAAGGCCTAGAAACTCTTGCTGAGCTCTCTTTTAAGCTTGTGGCCAATCTATTGTAAGATATTTGAATGATTTATCTTCTAACTTTCATAACTTCAAACTTAAATGTTGGTTTTAAGCTAGTTGTGATGTTGTGAGATATATTGCTACATTTCAATTATATTTTTACTATTTTTGAAATATTTAACTTGAATTTGTAACATTGTGATAATTTGGGGCGTCAAGTAGGACCACCCGACGATTTGTTCCTGGAGCTGCCACTGGCCGCCGCAGCCGCCACTCCAGCCGTTGCCACCAGTAGCCGGGGATAGTCCTGGTGGGCTTGGGACTACCCCCGATTTTGGCCCAGGGACCCCCACCCCCAAATATTTAGGCATCCGATCAAGCCCAAGAAGAACCAGCAAAAACGAACAGCGGGCAGAAACCCTAGGGCTAGCCGACTGGGAGACACCGCGACGCGGTTCTTCGCACGCGTGAGAGAGCACCCGTGACGTAGCCATTCTTCCCCTCTATCCACTCCCCGTCTCCTCGCTTCATCATGCCGTCGCTGCCATTTCTCGCCTCGCCACGCTGCTGCCGCCGCAGCGGTTTCTCTTCTCGCCGTGTCGCTGTCGAGACACCGCTGCTCTCTACCTGGATCGATTCGCAGTGTGTAGAGCTGTACAGGTGGGCTGTGGGCAGGTGGTGCCACGGCGTAGGCAAGTGCTCCTCCCTGCCCAACTCGTGTCCCCTTATGGTGTCGACACTGTCTGCCGACGCCGGGAGCCTGGGTCCTCTAGCACCCTGGCCCTAGTTGATATCTCTGCCTTCCTACTAGTCCATTTTCAAATCTTGTGCTTAGGTGAGGTAAATCAGCGATTTGTAATCAGTGAATGTGAATATGTGATTTGTGAATCAGTGAAAAGTGAATGTGAATATCAGAACGTGCTGCTGATTTGCTGGGTTGTAGTTTGTACATTGGATTTGTAAAACATGAAGTGCACACAAAGTTCAAGAGATATCATTTTTTTTTTGTGAAAGACGCACCAATTGATAATGTCATTGTGAAGGTTTAACATGAGAACAAAATTAGTTATAAGGCTAGGTTTACACTTAGATGTAAGATTTCTTTTAAAACAAGGATTGGCATTTTTTGGGTATGATGAAAGTGATAAATCTAACAAATAGAGGGAATTTCCTTCAGCTTTTGAAATGGCTTGTAGAAAATAATTAGTAAGTTGATCAGGTGATTTTAAAATGGCTTAGTCACATATATTGAGCAATATAGGTGAGGAAGACATAATAAAAACTTTCATGGCTAAGAACAAGCGTAGATTAAGGTAGCAACATGTAATTTTCTATCTATGTCTAATATCTTTTTTACTTTAAATATCTATATCGTAGTATTCGCATATTTTGAACTTGCTAGTTAAGTTAGCCAATTATTATGTTAAATGGCATTATTTTTTTTTATTGTATCGCATTTTCACTAATTTCTACATGAATATGGGATTTACAGTGTTAGAAAATTCTTAAATGTGATGTGAACTTCTGAAGTAGGACTACCCAAAGAAAATTTCTTGGCTACGCCACTGGTTGCCACCTCCCCTCGCCACCTGTGCCTCGCTTGGCTGGTCCGTGTAGTGGGTTTCCTTCCATAGTCGGCTCTGAAGGAGTTTTGAGGGAGGGAGGCGCAGGCATGGGCGAGGAAGAAGACTCCGACTGGCTCCGCGCGTTCCAGGTAACCCATCTCTTCTCCACCTCCCGTGCCATGTGATGTGGTGATGTGCCCTAGCTAAATCCTAGTAGGTCTTCGTGGAAATAAGGTTCATCCTGCCAGGCGGTTTCAATTTACCCATTTTTGCTCCTCAGATTTAAGTTGAGAATTGAACTGAATTTTTAGTGGGCATGCTAATAAGTTTGATCTATGTCATTTCACAGAATGGCATTCCGTGCTGCTTCTAGGCTTTGTGTTAAATATGCTTTGTGATGTTCGTGAGAATTTCGTGCTCTTGATAATCCTTCACACAACTCGATGCCAATTTTCGGTATTCAGAAAACGTTGTTTGTACATGTGTTAAACAACTTGTTTACTTGGTCTATGCCAATGGTTTTGTCAAACGGTCCCCGCTATGGTATCGTCAATTCCTAGTTTAAACACAAAGATTGAACGTCTTAATTTTGGTGCCGATGTCTAATAGGCTCCAATGTGAGCTAGCAAACATGTTCTGTATCTAGTACTTGTTACACTTTTTGTTCTCGGTACAACTTCACTAGCTTTCCAAGATTGTGACTTGTTATTGGTGATAATGTCACGAATTTTATTTTGCTTAATTTTTTGTAGCCACCAACTACATCGACGGTGATGCTTTCTTCTGACTCCTATGATTCTCCTGAAAACAGTCCTACAAGGACTACACCATCTGGAGAAGAACAAAAGGGGGAAAACAAGGCTAGTTCAGACCATGTAGGGGATGTAGATGTTGCTGCACCAAATAAGGGCAAAAAAGCAACACCTACTAGGAGGAAAACCCCTACTAGTCAAGAAGGTATAATTAGTTTACTTTTGTACTCCGTCCATCCCAAGATATAACAACTTCTAGCCTTCATAATTTTGCCCTAAAATATAACTTCTTCTCCACATACATTCTCTTCTTAGCCAATCACAACCTTCCACCATTCGAATTCCTTTCCTACCTCCTCTTCTCAACTAATCACAACATTCCTCTATTTAACTCCACCATCTTTCTTAATACCTGTGTTCAACCCTAAAGCTCCTTATATTTTGGGACGGAGGTAGTAATATTTATTATTTTGTTATGACAAACTTCCAAACTAGTGTCTCCTTTTCATTCACTTTCTGATCTATTTTCTCTTCATGGTTGCCTATAGATGCTTTTGGCAAAGATGAGAAACCAACCATGGAATCAAATCAAGATAAGCCTGCAAAACGCTCGGTAACTATTATAATTCGTATTTTATTCTTAATTGTTTAATCCCTGTTCATGGTATCTCGCCATCCGGTTTCTAATTAGTTATGCTGCTGATATGTGGTATGCCCATGTAAAAAGAACAATTTAAAAGATCTATAGATAGATTACAAGCTATCCAAGTTCGTCAATGAGGTTCAGCAGATTCCCTTTTTTTTTCTCAAGATGCTTTGTTTCTGATGTCAATAGTACCTCTTAAATCTTATCTTACAACTGTTCTACATTATTTGTTATTGATCGTCAGATAATGCATCTGTTATATTTAATACTGATTTCATTGTACATATTACTTAGTTGCAAACATCATGTCCACTCTGTTGTCAATTTCTATGCCTAATTTTTTTTGTACAGACTCCAAAGAAGTTAAACTCCCATCTAGTTCTAATGCTTCAAAGGTTACTGGACCAAAAGCTGGTCCAGATCAAATAGATGGTAAGGCTTAAGAAAAGGGTTGCCTTTTAGTGAAAAGTCAGTTTGTGAATTCTTAGTTTCAATGATTGATAATTATAGTCATGGTCATTCATAGATACCTTGGAACATCGAGAAGAGGGAGTTGCTGAGGTAGACATGCAGGATAAACTTACAGAGCACTCTGTAAGATGCCTTAACTTCCTTCTATTTTTAATATATTTTTTCCTCCACACTACGGTTCCAGAACTTTGAGATCATTGACCCAAAAGAGGAGCAAAGAAAACAAAATTAGAGCCCACATCTTAGTATCTTACTGGGAATATCCCAACATGTGTCACTTTTGATACTGCATTATATTGAACTAGTGAAAGTTGGGTAAATCCTTTTAAGAATGTGTAGGAAAATATGAAAATAAATATCATTTTGTAAATATTTATCAAGCTCCAACCGGTTAGTTATTTCCTTGATTACCATAATTTTTGTGGAGCATGATGGCGTGTCTTGTTATTCCTTGAACTAGTTACGTCAATATGTCTGAGATATCTTATGGACTGTCTGAGATATCTTATGGACTGTAAGTTCTTCTGCGTTCCAGGTCTCCCAGAGGTTGCCATTAATCATTCCTGATAAAGTTCAGCGTTCAAAGGTATGATAATTCTAACTGGCATTATCAATTAGAGACCATTCTTCTCATAAAAGGGTCAGTGCGTCAAATCAAAAGTCCGGAATGCAATGAGCCACTCTGCTATCATCCCCCTTTCCCATATTTTCTTCATGGAAAAATATCAGTCGACTTAACATTGGTGGAAAGAATATGAATTGTACAATCAATAGAAATACCGCAATGACAGAGCCATAAATGAGAAGTGGTTGGGGACCCTTTTAGTGCACCAGGAGTTAGAAGGAGTATAGGCTACATTAAAGAGCCATAGATCCTTGACAATCCACCAAAAATGTGTTATATGTGCTAAAATGCAGTAACATCAACATCTTGACCTCTGCAAGTATCATCTACCTGGAAGACTGGGAATCATGACTGACCCAATGATAGTTTCCCTAAGTTTATAAATTATAATCCTTGTTCTGTTTATTTCTAGGCATTGATTGAATGCGATGGTGACTCGATAGACTTAAGTGGAGATGTTGGAGCTGTTGGGAGGATAGTAATTTCAAACAGTCCTAACGGAAATCAGGATTTGTTATTGGACCTAAAAGGTACCAACAAGTCGATTTCTTTAGTATCATTTATGTATTATGTACTTTGGTTTCTGACTAGGCAGGGTATTTTTACCAACAAGGGATTTGAAATTAATGTCCGTGTTATCTTACTACATGCAAACTATTCAAAATACTTTACCCATCTTATTATTATTTTTACTTATATACTCACAGGAACAATATACAATTCAACAATTGTTCCATCCAGGACATTTTGCGTTGTAAGTTACATTCAAACTTAATGTACAGTTGTGCATTTGCCTTGTTTGTTAGTGTTGATCTTAAATCCTTGATGGACTCTCTCTTTTTCTCAGGTCAGTGTAGGACAAACAGAAGCGAAGGTTGTCAATCATAACATAAATCTCTTATGAGTATTTGACTTCTCCATAATTTTTAGTTTAGTCTGTTCTACTTTCTATCATGTAGCGTGCTATTTTTGCTACTAAATCCGATTGAAATATATTATTCTGAGGGATGCAGCTGCTTACCTTATTCAACCATTTTTTTTCCCTTTTGCAGATAGAATCTATTATGAATGATTTTATTCAATTGGAACCCCAATCCAATTTATTTGAAGCAGAGACTATGATGGAAGGTTAGCATTCTTCTAGGTGGTTAGTTAGAAATCTTCAGCCCATATATCCTACTGTTTCTAACCTATAAATCTGAGCAGCAAACTGCGCGCCAATAAAAGCAGCACATCTTATCTTTCTTTAATGGAGCTATTAAGCAATGCATTGTCATTTGACAGTAGTCAGGAACAGTCATTCTGCATGAAGTGATGACTAATGTCCCTATCATTTGATATGATGATTAACATCTGCTGCAATGGTTATTTTCTAATACTCGAGGCATGTCATTTGTATAGGTACCCTTGATGGATTCACATTTGATTCTGACGAGGAGGGTGACAAGCTTCCTGAGCCGCATGCTTCTCAAAACGATCAAAATAATGAAGATGGAGATCAACCTAAGGCAAAAACCAAAAGAAAAGCTGAGAAACCGGCGGTATGTTCTCTCCTACCCTTTTAATGATCCTATATGCTTCTTTTCAGTTTCTTTTCCATTACCATTACGCCATCTCAGAATTAAAAACGGATGATGGCACATGTTACTACAAACTGCATGAATACCTCATTCTTGAACTCCTGAAAACGACCATATATAAGTTTGAAACCCAATTGTGGATAGCTATTCTGGAGGTTTTACTTATGTACTGAAGCACTTTGCCTGTTTTGTATCATGAAATTAAGGAACCATGTTACAAACTTTGCGACATATTATAGTTCCTCGTGACAAAGTTCGCTTATTCTTGTGAAATGTAGGGGAAGGGACAGAAGAAGGCGAAGGTTGCAGGAAAGGCCACTAAGCAGGGTACAAGGAAAACCCAAACTACGAAGAGAACAAAGAAGGCGAAGAAATAGACTCGAAACCGGGACAGCTGCCAGTAAAGACTAGAGAATCCAACTCCAAACGGATCAGACTTGAGAAATTCCAATATGTTGTATGATCTGGGTTGTCAGTGTAGCATCATGTGCTTCTTTTTGGCGTAGAATGAAAGTAGAAAGGATACACATGATTGCAAAATCCATTTTTATGTCTATGAACTCTCTGTCTATCCTCATTTGTATGTTGTATAACTATCAGATAGCCATATTTGAAAAAAAATCTGGATATCAAACGCTTGCCATTCATCTTTAAAATGATTCGAGCTATTTCACATGTGCAAATGGAAGCTCACTGGCAGCAAGAACATTCTGACCACCGTTGTTACTCCGTATTATACGTTTTGCTGTTCTGTTTTGGCAAGAAGTCACATCTAGTCTTACGGTTAAGGTTCATTGTTTTTGGCCCTGTTTAGTCCCAAAACAAAAACTTTGCATACATCATATCGAATGTTTTGACATATGCATGGAATATTAAATATAGATAAAAATACCAATTACACAGTTTGCGTGTAATTTGTGAGACGAATCTTTTAAGCCTAATCACACCATGATTTGACAATGTGGTGCTACAGTAAATATTTACTAGTGATGGATTAATTAGGCTTAATAAATTCGTCTCGCAGTTTTTCAGGCAGAATCTGTAATTTGTTTTGTTACTAATAATTTGTCTGTGCTAACGCTACGGTAGTATCTCTACTATTATAAAAGTTGAAGATGTTTCCGCCAGAAATTTGGTACGTAATCTGTGTTTGAATCGGTTTTAAATTTATGTTTTGTTTTTAATTTTATGTTTCTATTAAATCCTTTACAATAATCCATAAGAATCGGTTTTACTTCGAAAAGATCATAGTAACTGAAATTCCTGCCTGACTTGAGATAAAGCTGGACGACAAATCGAGCTCGTGTTTGAAGGCCTCATTATTTGGCTTATGCTTATTCCTATAAGCCAAATTTTAAATTTTAAAACTTAGTGATTCAGGTAAGCACATGAATAAACAAAACAATGGGTTGTAATTATTTATCCACCAACACGGCTCTACCCGTGTTGCAATGGGCATCTTTTCTAGTTAAAAGTATAAATCAATCAACCAAAAGAAAAATCAAGCATCTAATAAGATAGATTTAAACTGAAAAAAGGGAGCAACAGATATATTTATTATCTTGTTATAAATTGCCATATGTGTTAAATAACATCAGGGTTTATTTTTTGAAAATCATAACCCTATCAAAATATTTCTGCAGAACCTAATTTAAATGGGACATAAGTGACAATATAGAACATATTTTCTATTGAGGGAACTGAATAAATTCAGATTATGCATACTATAGAAAACATCTATTTTGAGCAACATTATAACAATTCAGAGCATTGGTTCATTGAGAAATAAATTCAGATTATGCAATCCAAAACCATCTATTTTTGATGTACTCCATAGAAAAATTCAGAGAATAAACATCACCATCACTCAGTAAGTATGACTATGATCATAACCATAAACACCCCTAGACAGTTTTAGTTAATCAGTATCTCAATACTATACTCAACACAATTAACCCAATGTTCCTGAAACATCCATGCATGATACACAACAATTATGCATGCCGCTCGCCAACACCCTATGGAGTTGTCGCCCTCCGTACTTGCCTTTGTCATGCCTTCTACCTCCGCCTCAATGCTTGCATTGTCCACCATGCCTCCACAACCACCTTGCACCATCTCCTACAGCAACCTATCCAAATAAGAGAATGTCTACATAAAGACTAAATAAACCTATCCAAGCTTACAAAAGATCAAAAGTTATTGTCTTAGCTGAAACTAAAATTGAAAAAATGCCACCAAGATTAAAAAAAAAACTATGTAAGCTACATATTTTACATTTAAGTAACAACATCAGTAATCTCACAATAGTTATCAACAGATTGGTCATTGCATTAAGATTTACAACTGGACTATTCATCATATATCTGAATCTTATCCAGTCCATCATATATGATTATAAGAATCCATATCTACATGTATATCATTGGATACTAATTGTAGCTAGGATGGATGAACTGCTACACCAGCCGCAGATGCACTGATCGAGCATTCTAGAGACATCCATGCACTCACACTAGTGTATGTATATGCACATATCAATGTGATATCTGGGGAAAAAATTCAAATTTCATTTTGAATTGTGTTGTTTGAAATTATTAATTTAAATATGATTAAATTATATGCGTTGGAAATATTATTTACATTATTGTGATATTAAACTAAACATAAAAGATGGATTATAAGATGAAATAGAGGAGAAAAAGAAATAGAGAACTATTTTTAGAGTCACGAGGGAATGGGGGCAGTCCTTTTACTCCCCTCGCTTCCCTTCCCTTCCCTTCCCTTCCCTTCTCTCCTCTCCTCTTCTCCCCCCAAATTCGCCTCCCCTCGCTTCCCTTCCCTTCCCTTCTCTCCTCTCCTCTTCTCACCCAAATTCGCCGCCGCATCCTGTCCCACCCTTCCCCGCGTCGGCGGCAGCCGTCGAGGGACGGCGCGTCCCCTCCCCCGCACTCTACTGGTGGGGCTGGCGTGGAGCGGGAGATCCGCCCGGGCCGCCCGGGGTTCTCGTTTCCTCCTGCTCGGTAAGCGCGAACCCTAGCTTCGGTTAGTTGCTTGGGTGGGGTGCGGTGTGGATCGTGTATTCTTCTTCTTTTTTTTTTAACTCCGCCGTGGCTTGGGAGTAGTGGGAGACCGAAGAGATTGCTGCGTCTTCCTCTCGATTCGGTTGGTTTAGTTAGGGATTTGTTTTGCTGTTTAGTGTGCTAGTTGTTGAATCCTTCGTGTAGGATTTTGCAACCAAGGTAGGGTGCGCAGTTCATTTCCACGACATTTTTGGGGAGAGGGGATTCAACTGAGCCCTAATGTTCCGCTCTAGGTCTGTGCTCGGTGAGATCTTCGTGTGTGTAATGCGTGTGCTGGAATTTGCTGGTCTGGTTAGAGATATACAATTTCTCATCGATTTTGCTAGAAATTTGTCGCGTGATTTTTTCCTCCGAATTTGATGTTTTTTCTGCCATCCGATCCTTGCGCCAAGATTTGTGCAGCAATTAGGGGCTGTTTGGTTGGTTGGCACACTTTACCACGCCACACTTTAGTCATGCCACAGTTTTTTAGGCATGTGTTTGGTTCGCTGCCGTAATTGTGTTATGCCACACTTTCTTAACTTTGGAACCCACGTGTCATGCTCTCAAATTTAGAGCTAAGCATGCCACACTTGTGGCCAACTATTTCTAAGCCACATTTGTGCCACCATGCCACAACTAACCTAAACTTAGTTATGGTAAGGTTAGCCATCAACCAAACATCCCCTTAGCCTTGAGGAGGGTTCGAGGCCGCGATCCATTAACGTGGCCCGACGAATATTTTGATTTCCGCGCCCTATCCTCGTAGTCGTTTCTCTTTCTTTCTTTTTTTCTCGCCATCCTCGCTTTCCTCTCTCACCTTTCTCACGGCTTCTTTTCTCGCTCTCTCTCCCTTTCTCTTCTCGTTCTCTCCAGCGAGAGAGAGATAGGCATGCCCACCGAACAGATCTCTTCCGCCTTGAGTTTTTTTTTCGATTTTCTCGGTGAATCTGTTTAGTGTGTGATGCGCTGCTTGCTCTCAGTTTTTTCGTGGTTTTTTCTATTTCAATCATGCTAGGATTCGAGTTTGATGTTTTTGAAAGGGGGTTTGTGCTTTTTGGTGATTTATGGTTGTTTTAGTTTTAAATCGTTGTAGTTTTTGGAATCCATAGGAGTTTGGATTTGATTTCGCCGTGATCTGTGTTTGTGTTCAAACTTGCAAGTTTTTTTAGTTATTTTTGTAGTGGTAGTTTCTGGATCTGAGTAGGTTTAGTTGTTTTGTTCGATTTGAATCAAGCTAGGTTCGATTTGAATCGGGCTAGGGTTCAAACTGGAGGCTTATTTATGGTTGTTTCAGTTTCTCTGTTTTTTTTTTTGTGTCCTTTATGCTCGGGATGCAGTGTGATTGATCTGTTGATTTGTATTTCAAAATCATGAGATGGCTTATGTTATTGTTGTATTAGGGATTAGTATACTCCAGATCTGTAAAAACTACATTTGATCATGCCAATATTTCTGAAATATTTATATCTAAAGCTCTACATGATTTGCTTTAACTAGTTTAGGAATCACTAAGATAGTACTCGTGATGATTGGTTTTGTAGTAGAATTTGTTGCATGTTTTTTTTTGTGGTTACTGGTTTTGGATCTGAGTAGGTTTTAGCTATTGGTGGTATCTAAATGCATGATTTATTTTTAGCTGTGGTTATTTTTAAGATGATTCAGTATATAAATGCATGATTTATGCAATTTTTATAGTTGTTTCAAAATTCTTAATCTATGCTTGATGTATAGCCTCATAGCTTGATTGATTGATTTGTGCCTGATCTGTGCCCTATCGTGTTGTATATAATTTATGTTTATGCTTTACTGTTGATGGAGATTTTATGAAATTTTGATGAGTTAACATATTTAAGTTACCAAAATTTACAGTGCATTTATACTAAAATTACAGTGCACTTACATGCCATATCTACTGTTTTTACAAATGTAATTTTAGTTTTAAAGCAATGTAATTTTTACTATCAGTATATAAATGTAGGTACTTTTCAGTTTATGAACTTTTTAATTATGTTTCTGACTTAGTTTTCTACTTTGAGGTATTCATGATTTATACTTGAGGTATAAATGGATTTGGCTTATGGATGGTGCTATATATATCTTAGCAATATTTTTGTTCTTTTTTGTTGTACTCTCTAGTATACTGTTCTGAATAAAGTCAATTTAGCTTAATTTGGTTTTTCTAACATGTAGAAATATATGCAATGTGGGTACAAATAGAATTTATGTTGAGATCTGAAATTCTAGTCCATTTTGTGCATAGTTAGCTTGTATGGATTTATGTTGCTTTTCTTGTTTCTCCCTTGTGATTTCATTAGTATGATCTGAAGTTCAGCCTCGATGTAAATTTATACTATGTTTGATTTTGGGGCAGAAAATGTTCGCACGTTGCCTGGAATTGCTGTAGATGCAGATAGATATAGATGTGCAAACCATTTTTTGGAGATGAAGGTGTTGCTCATTGTACATTAGGTTGTACATGGCTGCTTGTGTTGTTGCTACGATATGTTAGTTTAACAACGTGAATAGATGTCTGTATAATGTATCTGTGCTGAATGCATAGATTTATGCCTTGTGTATAGTCACACAGCACCAATGGAAGGAAGAGTATCTTTTATCTCCCTGTATATGCATTAGGCTTTATAGTTGCTGTAGTCCCAAAAGTTACATGTATAAGTTATCAAAATTACAGTGCTTTTGCATGCTAAATGTGTTGTTTTTATAAATGTAATTTTAGTTACATAGCACTGTAATTTTCTACTTTGAGCATTTATGAATGTGAAATTGGTTGGTAGGTGTTATTTAGTTTCTGAATTTGTTTCTCATTATTTATCCCTCGTGCAATCTTAGTATTAGAGTAAAGAATTATGTAGATGTGTTGGGTTGATTTGTGGCCATAATAGGTGTTCATGCTTTTTGCCTGGCATGTTTGTAGATTTAGATAGATTTTTAGAGCTGCATGCCATCTTTTTATGGTTGGAGATGATAGTGCTTCTCATTGTACATCAGGCTACCCCTGATTTTTTTATCTGATATGTCAGTTTTGATCCTCTAAAATGTTGTGCATGATGTCTATGATACAAAATGCCATTGTGCCTGATCTGTGTCTGATTGTTTTTGCGTCTGATATGTGTCCTATCATGTTCAATTTAATTTCTGTTTATGCTTTTACCGTTGATGGAGTCTTTATGAAATTTTGATGAGTTAACATGTTTAAGTTACCAAAATTTACAGTGCATTTGTACTAAAATTACAGTGCACTTACATACCATTTGTACTATTTTTACAAATGTAATTTTAGTTTTAAAGCAATGTAATTTTTATATGTGCCCTGTAATTTTAAGTTTTTGATTTTTTTTTTTGAGTTTTGAATTTGGAACTGCCTATGCATATGGGTGGGAGCAATGTACTAAAATTACAGTGCACTTACATGGCGTTTGCACTGTTTTTACAAATGTAATTTTAGTTTTAAAGCAATGTAATTTTTATATGTGCCCTGTAATTTTTAGTTTTTGATATATTTTTTTGAGTTTTGAATTTGGAACTGCATATGCATATGGGTGGGGGCATGGATGGTGCTAACAAAATAAGGTGCTATATATAACTTAGCTAGATTCTAGTACAGTATTTTGAACAAAGTCAATTTAACCTAATTTAATGTGTTCAAGTGAATTTAACCTAATTTAATGTGTTCTCTCTTACAGAATGAGTCGCAATGTGGGTAGAAATTGAGGAGAAGGCCGGCTCTGAGATCTGTAGTCACCTTTTTGTTTGTTTGTGTTGGCCCTGTTATTTTTTGGGCTTTTTTTTGGCTGCCAGTTTGGTGTTCTTTTCAGTCCATTGGATACTAATCTAAGGGAGAAAAAATCTGGGTGATTTTTTCTCAAAAATCACCTAACAGATGCCTAGGCAGTCCCTACAAAAAAAATTTGTATAGAAACAAAAATGACATCAATAATGGTTCGGTTCGTTTCTTCTAAAAGCAGTACTAGCTAGCAGGTTTTATCGAGGGATCAATATATAATCAGTTTCTTGCCTGCTTCTCTCACACACAGCAAATGCTGGTAAGACCCTTTGGTGAGATATTTAATTTGTATATATGTATTTTTTTATCTTATTATTTTAATTTGTGAACCGATGATGAACTGTTCATGTATGATGCTACCGTTTTCAGAAATTGGACGCGCCATTGTTCACATGCATAATTTTGACTACAGCATGCATCACTCAAGAGTAGGCACAGTAGTGCTGCACCTGCACTAGAGGAGGAAGAGAGGTGGTCCAAGGTCCAGATATCGTATCGCTAGGGCTAGAAATTTGGATAGGTTTCTAATAATATTTGTACACCAGCTCAGAACGGTCTCGCTACACAAGTCTCGACAGGCACTCTCTCGCTCCACACGAAGAAGCTGGGCACATGGACGTGACGGACCTGCCTGCAGTGTCTGTCAGTGCAGCAGGTACCCAAGTAGTACCCAACACGTTGACTCGGGTAAGCATGCTGTATAGACGTGGCCTTCAGCTGCCTTACCATGCAATTAGCAGATGTACTAGCACTAGTGGCAATTAACATTAAACAAACAGTAGTTTTTTGAAAGTCCAAACGGGTCCAGGAATATAGTGTGTCTATATAGGAATATAATTTATAAATAAATAAAATAAAAGTTTAAAAATTATTAAAAGAAGAGTCCATATAAACCTGCAACTTGAGATAAACTGGAGGAGGGGGAACCGGTTCTAGCCGTAGCGGTGGTGAGGCAGGGGTGGATAGGGAGCCGGTTCGGCTCGGCTCGGCTCGTTTGAAAGCTCGAGCTAGCTCGTTATGCTCGCGAACCAATCCAACAAGACAACAAGCTCCAAAGGAGGGGACCTGCGAGTGTAACCTGTGCCTTCTTGCGGCTAGCGCCGGCTGGGGAAGTGCGGTGGCGGCGGCTGGCGGCGGCGGCGGCTAGGGAAGTGCGACGGCGGCGGCAGCCCTAGCGGCTTGCGGCATCGGCAGCGCGAGCACCTGGCGACGGTGTCGACGCGGTCTCGTGCGGCGGAGCCAAAGAGAGAGAGACGCGGATGTGACTCCCGTCTCGTGTGGTGCGGCGGATGAGGACTAAAAGTAGGACCGAGTGAGGATACTAGGAGAGGACTAGGGTTTTGCTTTTGTTGTTGTCTTGGGCTTGGCCTTTGCTATTGTATTGGGCTGGGCCTTCATGGTTGTCTGATGAAGTCATGTCTCGTTAAGGCTCGCAAGCGGCTCGCGAGCCAGCTCGAGCTGGCTCGTTATCCCTAACGAGCTAAAATGCCAGCTCGGTTCATTAGGAAAATCAAACGAGCCAAGCTGAGCCGAGCCAAGCCTGTCACGAGCCGAGCGAGCTAACGAGCCATGAGCTTCCTGTCCACCCCTTATGGTGAGGAAGCTGGCGCTCACTAGGAGGCGTCCACAGCGGCGGTAGAGCTGGTGATCGCATGGACACACACACACCCAAGTACCCAACACGTTGACACGTTGAGAGGCATCCGTGGAAGTAGGGGAACTGGAGCTCACATGGAGGCATATACGGAGGCGGGGGAGCCAGCGCTCGCGCTCGCATGAGACGCCCGTGGCGGCAGAGAGTCGACGCTTCAACACCTCGGATGGTGGGGCAACAAGTTCAGCAAGGGCAGTTGTGCGCTAGCGAAAGTCAAGGAGAAGGTGCGCGCTGGCGGAGGCCGAGGAGGAGCTACCTCTGCTGCTCGAGCTCCTCCGCCTTCACTGGCTGCGGGCTTCACCTCGGCCAGGGTGAGCGCGGTGCGTTACATGCGGGAGGGAGTCACCGCACTACATGAGGGAGAAGAGAGAAAGAGAGAGATGCGAGGGAGAGATTCTAATAGATGGATCCCACTGATTTTTATTTTTTTATAAAAAGGACTAATTGGACTAACATGTAGAACCAAAATACTTCGGATTAAGTTAGGGGGACTCTTTGTACGGTATTAATAGTTGTGTGTGAAAGATATCTTTTTTTTTTAGGGGGGTTAATCTGGACTTTTCCTATTTCTATATATCGTAATATGATAAATATATACTATTATTATAATGTTGTATTATCATCCATGTACCATTTACATCTAAATGCAACCTTTAGCTTCCAAATCATCGTGTACGTGTTTGGAGGATATTGCAAAGCGTCTAAATTGAATCGCGTTATATAATAGCCGTGTAGATGCGCAGGACACCCTGCTAGTTAACATAAAACTGATACGGAGTATATAGTAGATTATTGAAATAAAACAGTTGTATTGTACATGACCTCCTGCTTCCTTCGATCAGGTATACAACATCGTCCTCTCCACTCATCGTCCTCCTCCTACTCACCATTCTCCACTCATCCGTAGCAATGGCGTCCGTACGAGTTATACTTGTCGCCTTTTGTGCCACCATCCTGATCATCTCCACTCCCACCACATTCGCCCAATCCTCCTACATCGGCAACCGATCCCGATCATCCCCTCCGCCGAGTCCAATCCACCACCACCCACGCGCCCCGGCGGCCGGCCGGCCACGCAGACGCATCATCAGGAGCCGAGCCGGAGCGCATGTACTTTGTCCTCCTGAAGCCGCGAGCAGACGCCCGCATGATGGACGACGGCGAGCTGCGGAGCTGGCACATGTCGTTCCTCCCCGGCGACATGACAGACTCCGGCAAGCGGCGCGCGGCTCGTGCACTCGTACCAGCACGTCTTGGATGGCTTTGCCGCGTGGTTGACGGAGGCCGAGCTGGAGGCGGTGTCCATCAAGCCCGGCTTCTCCAAGTCCATTCCGGACGAGCCGATGTACCTCGTGGTGATGCCAGACAGAACAGGGGTCGGGGGGGGGGGGGGGGGGGTGGGTCACCGACTCCGGCAGTGGGGTGATCATCGGAGTGATCGACACCGGGATCAATTCGCGTGCAACAACAAACTTATCGGCGCCCGATCCCACTGTTAGAGATAAGAATAAAAGTAGGATCGAGTATAAGTTTAGCAAGTTGTAATCATGAGTAATAATCGATTAATTATTTTTTTTATAATAGTAATCAATTAAATAAGCTTTCCTCTTATGTTTTCTTTCTTGTTTCCAAAGATGTAATCGCATATCGTAAAGCCACGCCACTGGCTATTCCTGGCCAATAATGGCCCTCTTTGACATATTTTATTGAGCTATTCCTAACTCTACAAATTCATGGATCTGATCTACGATACGTGCATAACATTTAGATAAATCAATTTGTTCTTATTTTGAAAACAAGAATTTGTTCTTATTTTAGAGTAAATCTAAAATTTTAATTATAATGTAGCATATAAGTATAAAATCTACCGTGGATCTAAGATTTGAATCAGCAGAGGTGAGACGCTTCACCGATTTAGGTTCTCCTTTATGATACTAGACATCAAGCGCGCTTCGCGCGCCCTATCGTATATAACCATAGAGCATATAACCATGGAGCATATAGTCACACAATAGTATATAACCATGGAGCATATGCTCAATTTTGATAGCAAGGTAGCAACATAAGAGAAACAACGATGAGTCTTAACATGGTTCAGTGCCATGTAGCTTTGCCCGAGCCAACTGTTCAGGGTTCATTGCCATGCTATCGCAGATGCAATAGTAATGGACCCTGAGCGTGTGGTGGGATGATAGCTGGCATAATAATAATAGGTGCACTTATACATAGAGGTAGTTGTCCAAAAGAAATCACAGTACTTTTCACTTGGTACTAATTAATAAGAGATAAATGTCTAAAGTCTGGAGTAAAGTCTGGAGCAAAAGATCTAGACATTATATTTAGATATACAATATATATATAATCAGAAACTAATATATTTTGAAATGGATGTAGCCGCGTATATAATCAGATGCAGCAGTCAAGGAGGCCGCAGACGACCACGAGCCCTACAACTAGCAGCCGATCCGCAGTGGGGCCCACTGTCAGGCTCAGAACGTCGTCTCCGAGAACAACCCCTGTGTCCGTCTGCTTCCTCCTGATCTCCGCAAGAACCTCACCTCCTGCGCTGATGATTCTGTACTCCAACTTGTGTGACGCGCCATCGATGATCCTGTACACCTCTCCGGTCAGAGCAACCTCGACCACAGCTCTGACATTGTATCGCCCTTCCTTCTTCAGAATCTTGTACTCCTTCTGCACCCTGAACCATGGCTGATCTTCCATGGTTGCAGCGGCATCGCTATTATTGTTGTTGCAGCTACAAAAGTGTGGTGAACAAATTGCTAGCCATAAAGTATGGCAAAGTTGACAAGAGAATTAAGTCTATGATATATAGGACGTGCTATTAAAAAAGTGTGGCAAGCCATAAATCAAACACATAGCTAACAAACTATAGCAGCCTGGTGTGAAAAAGTATGGCCATGAATCAAACACCCACTTCATATCTTTATCCTTGATGAAAAGTTTTAACTAGGAACGTAGTACTAGTTAACTGATCCATCTTTCTGCAGACTGGAGGCATTTGGCATTCAGATATTGTAATTTAACTTTATCAATCCTAGTGGGAACAAATAAGCATGGGAGAAAGTGGAAACAACACTCTGAATCTTCTTAAACTCTAAAGTACATAGAAATCCCAACAACTGAAGTAAAAAAAACACAAACTGAAAAGGCGAGAGTAGCACCTCCTTTCTCCCTCACAAAGACTACTTTATCCTTCAGTCATCAATTTCAAATTTAATTAACGCAAATTTGACCACATATTTTTGTATGGGTTAGTGAGTAATTTTCTTCCAGTGTGTATAGTATAATCAGATGCAGCGGTCAAGGAGGCCACAGACGACCACGAGCCCTACGACAAGAAGCCGATCCGCGGTGGGGCCCACTGTCAGTGTCAGAACATCGTCTCCCAGCACAACCCCTGCGTCCGTCTGCTTCCTCCTGATCTCCGCAAGAACCTCGCCTCCTGTGCCAACGATTCTGTACTCCGATTTATGTGACGCGCCGTCGAGGATCCTGTACACCTCTCCGCTCAGAGCAACCTCGACCACGGCTCTGACATTGTATCGCCCTTCCTTCTTCAGAATCTTGTACTCCTGCACCCTGAACCATGGCTGATCTTCCATGGTTGCAGCAGCATCGCCATTGTTGTTGTTGCAGCAGGAGTAGCCTTGCCATGTCTTGAACACCCCAAAATTCTGCAATTTTTTTTTCAGATTCACAGAACACAAATGTTAATATGTTATGTTACTACCAATGCTATAATTTCCTATGAGAAGTTTTATCAGCAACCAAACGATATATTTGCAAACGATAATTAATTTGTGAATAAAACTTTTATGTACGTGTTCTTAGCGAACTAAAAGTAAAGGCTGAAAAATAAACTTCGATAAGAAAACCTCAAAATCAGCTTCAAATTTAAGGTTGAAAATTCAAATTGGCTGATAAGTATAAGCATAAGCGAAAAGACCGAGGCCGTCAATTTCACATCTTCAATGTACCTTCTTGAGTAGCTTCAAGAGCGTCTTGCCGCCGCTGTCCATGACGAACACCTCGCGGCTGCGCCTGCAGGCGTAGTTGTCGACGCGGTAGGCGGCGCGGCCGTCCTGGCCGTACACCGTGCATCCGCGGCCGTTGAACACCAGCGATTTCATCCACACCGTGTAACAAACCTGTTTCTTCTCCTGATGATCTGAATCCTTAGGGCTAGCAGAGGAGTGCAGGTGTGCAGAGACCGGCTGGATCCTAGGAGGAGCAATGGCCATTTCCTGACGAAATGAGGCGATGGCTGATGAGTTCAGGTTGATCAGGTTCAGGTTCAGATTTGCAGATTTGCAATGGCTCAGATGAATTAATACATTAGATGCATATATATATAGCCATGGCTCATGCAGTTCAGCAATGTGCGTTGCATGGTCTGGTGACTGCAATAATGCTCACTTTTGTGTCAAAGAAATCTGTTTTTCTTAGAATTAGATTGATTATTCTGCATGCAATGTTCACAAGGGTTTTATGAGCAAAATTTGTTTAGCTAGCCAGGGATCAGATACTGTACTGGTAGTGTACTAGCCCCTCTTTTGTTGGCTTTTGAAGTGGATGCTACATGTGTAGTACTATAATACATTCTCTACATTTGTACATATATCACGTGGATTTCCATGTGTGTATATGTGTAGTATAATATACTACCTGAATCCTTTTCAAGCGTGGTGTGCTCTTTTCTTTGCGTGTATCGATTCAGGCGAACTGCTCAAACGTGAAAAATTATAATTTATATCAGAAAAACAGTGTCTTTTATGGCTTTTGTAGTAGTGTGTCTGAGGGTGTGTTTAGTTGGGGAAAAGAAAATTTTTGGGTGTCACATCGGACGTTTGACCGGATGTCGGAAGGGGTTTTCAGACTCGAATAAAAAAACTAATTTCAGAACTCGCCGGGAAACCGCGAGACGAATCTTTTGAGCCTAATTAAGCCGTCATTAGCACATGTGTGTTACTGTAGCACTTATGGCTAATCACGGACTAATTAGGCTCAAAAGATTCGTCTCGCTATTTCCCCCATAACTGTACAATTAGTTTTTCTTTTTGTTTATATTTAATGCTCCATGTATGTGTCCAAAGATTCGATATGATGTTTTTGTGAAAAACTTTTTGGACACTAGACGGGCCGTGAATGAGAGGATCTGTATTTCAGGTTTCAGTCTTTCAGAGGGAGTATCCAGAAAACAGTGTGGTTGCTAACTTTTCTTGACTTGTGGTTGGTCACTTGTTCTAGATCTGTCTTTCAGAGGTTGGTCACTTGTTCTATTTCAGGTTTCAGTCTTTCAGAGGAAGTATCCAGAAAACAATTGTTCATGCTCTGCACACGATACACATTGCTTTAGCCCTCTCAAACTTCGATTTCTTCATGTGATCGCTCTATATGTGTTAGTAGCTTTACACTTCTATGAGAAAGGGAGAATATTGTAGCTTTGCAATTTAGTACTACTACAGGAGAATAACTGTGCATCATGCAAGACATTGGACAGGTGAATTTCTTCTTTTTGAAAAG